>NC_081568.1:126617422-126625193 GCF_022355385.1 Mustela nigripes
TCAATGGAACAGAATAGAGAGCCCAGAAATAGACCCTCAACTCTACAGTCTACAACTTCTTATTTTTAACATTTCTTGGCTCCTATATTTCAGATGTTTCTTTTATAAGCAACACACAGAAATTTAAAGAAAAAAAATGTCTTTCAATTCAACCTGAAAAATCTTTGTCTTGCAAATGGAATATTTAGCTCACTTACATTTAAATTAATTACTTATATTTGGGTTTATAACAACCACCTCACAACCCGTTTCCTATTTTATCCAACTATTATCTATACTTTTGTTCTATTTTGTCTTTTTTAAAAAAAAGACAATGAATGTTTTTCATTATTACCTTTATCTTCATTAGTTTTACATTCTTTTATTATTTTAATATATACCCTAGAACTTACAAGAAGCATATTTGAATTATTATAGATGAATATATATTAGTACTTTTAACAACTAATAGAAAGTATTAACATATTAGGACATTCTAACTCTATTTACCCTTTTTTGTATACTGTTGTCATACTTACTATACATAGAAGTATACCATGTAAACTTAAGACCCAATTAGATTTACCTATATACACTTTTTAGTACTCTTTATTCTTATTTAATTATTGTTATGTTATTGGAAATAATTTTCCTTTTTCCAAAAAAAAAAAAAAAAAAAACTTTTTTTTTTTTAACTGAGATACTGCTAACAAATTGGTAGAGGGAAAAAAAAAATAAATATCTTTGTATCACCTTCACTTCTGAATTCTAGTTTGGCAGTTGCCTCACCCAGAAAGGGAGGGTTGTATTTTCCTGAAAGTACTTTGCTTATAAGACATTTGCTAGGGAGTCTTCTCAGGAAGAACACTTAAGAGAGCAAATTTAAAAAGATGCAAAAAGAAAAGCTCAACTGCGTTACATTTCTAAGAACTGCCTCAGTAAATCCAATAGGGGATCTCATTCTCAAATGGTGATTATAGTCATCTCTAATTAAAGCAAGTGAAATGAAAGTTTACTTGCTCTTACCAACCAGCTACTTGATACAAACTGTTTCTGATGAGGTAGTATAAGCTTTGATAAGGTTATCCATCTGGACAGGAGGAGTTCCTCTTACTTCTGACAGAGTGTTAGAATATAGCTAGTTCATTTCAATTCAGTTAGGGACAGAAGTGATACAGAGTTGAGTTTCCTTACTTTACACTGTTTATTTCTGATTCACCTCATTTCTGAGATAGAGGCTATACAGAGATCAGAGATCTGAACAAAGAATTTGCATTAGAGTCTTCCTAGGCCCTTCCCTCTTCTCGTATGGCAAACTGCCTCTTACATATAATCCTAAATTGCTTGCCAACTAATTGGAGCACAACTAATTGGAGCACAGTCCTTGGATTTAAATTACTGAGTGATTCTTGTAATTCTTCATTTCAAGCCAAAGGCATAGCCAGGTTTTAACAACAAAATGCATGAATCTGAGATGTTTTGAAGTCAGGAGGGTTGTCCTCTGTCTTGTTACCTGGGACAAATTCATATACAAATATTACTCTTTGAGAACCTTCCCCATATGCATCTGCCACTATAATCATTGACATTTTAATCATTTCTCACAATACCTTTGTAGAAATTTTTTTAATTAAATTTTATTTTCAGTGTTCCAAAATTCATTGTTTATGCATCATACCCAGTGCTCCATGCAATATGTGCCCTCCACAATACCCACCACCATGCTCACCCAACCCCCAATCCCTCTCCCCTCCAAAACCCTCAGTTTGTTTCTCAGAGTCCAGAGTCTCTCATGGATTATCTCCCCCTCTGATTTCCCCCAACTCACTTCTCCCCTCCATCTCCCAACGTCCTCCGTGTTATTCCTTATGCTCCACAAATAAGTGAAACCATTTGATAATTGACTTCCTCTGCTTGACTTATTTTACTCAGGATAACCTCTTCCAGTCCTGTCCATTTGTTATGAAAGTTGGGTATTCATCCTTTCTGATGGAGGCATAATACTCCATAGTGTATATGGACCACATCTTCCTTATCCTTTCGTCCGTTGAAGGGCATCTTGGTTCTTTCCACAGTTTGGCAACCGTGGCCATTGCTGCTATAAACATTGGGGTACAGATGGCCCTTCTTTTCACTGCATCTGTATCTTTGGGGTAAATACCCAGAAGTGCAATGGCAGGGTCATAGGGAAGCTCTGTTTTTAATTTCTTAAGGAATCTCCACATTGTTTCCAAAGTGGCTGCACCAACTTGCATTCCCACCAACAGTGTAAGAGGGTTCTCCTTTCTCCACATCCTCTCCAACACTTGTTTACTGTCTTGTTGATTTTGGCCATTCTGATTGGTGTAAGGTAGTATTTCAATATGGTTTTGATTTGAATCTCTCTAATGGCTAATGATGTAGAAAATGTTTTAACAGCCATTTTAAAAAATGTTCTTTTGGACCATTACACCAGGGAGCTGGGGATGACACTCTCCACCTCCATCAAGACCTGAGTTCTTGAATCTTACTTCATTTCTGTTGTAGCTTATCTCTATATTTAACTATGTAACCTTGAACTTACTGTCTTCTGCATTTAGCTTTTTGTTCCAGTTAACTTTGTCAAAATGATGTCACTTAAAAAAATTGGGGGGTACAAGAGTAAACGCATTTATTCTTACATATCCACAATAAAAGCATTTCTTGCTATTTGCAAGCCTGCTAGATTTTGTCTGTTGTAGAATGGATTTAGTGGCAAAGATCTCTTCTTGGAAAATCTAACTGGTAGGCTGTGTTAGCTCTGCTTCCCATGTCTCTTCTCCTTTTTGGACTACCTGGCTGGCTTGTCTGGGATGTTATTTTCACAATAATGGTACAATTATAAGAGAGCAAGTATAAATGTATATGATGTTTTTTAAATTCTACTCTCAGAACTGCTCACTGATGCAAGTCACATGGCCAGACCAAAGTCAAAAAGTGAGAAATTAAACCCCACCCTTTCAAGGGGGAAGAACTGCAAAGTAATATCATGACAAAAAGCTGTGGATTTCAGGAGGATTAAAGAATGGAGATCAATTGTGAATTCACATCTTCCTTCCATGACCCTGAATGGGTGGGATGGGGAGCCGAGGGGTTGAGAGAGAGAGAACCCCAAGCAGGTCCCACGCTTGGAGCAGAACTCCACATGGGGCTCCATCTCACGGACAAGATCAACCTGGGCCAAAACCAAGAGTCTGATGCTTAACAGACTGAGACACTCAGGTGCCCCCATTCCTCTGGAGTTTTTATTTCTCTCATCTACTTGAAGAAACTGGAGTTATTTCAGTGCTCAAGCAGTAAATGGTACTTTGGGTCTCTTTATTTTTGCATTTTTGCAAAATCAGAGAAATTTGTCTTATAGTCCATATTCTATGAAACTTTTAGGGACTTACTGTAACATACAATGGATTTATAGCGAGAAGATGGTTATGCCTGGTGAAATTAATAGATACATAACATATATAGTATTAAAGTCATTAAAAATTTATGACAACTGATTTGTAAAATTTGTCTTATTTCCTTATAGTTACATGTTCATGATATTAATTGGAACTATTTCTAGGTACTGGGAAGACTTTTAAAAAATATGTTGTCTATGAACATACTTAATAACTTGTCTTTCCTTGTTCCCCCAATAAGAATAAATTCTCATCATCCTTAGTCATGATCTGTCCTACTCATATATTTAATTTCTAAAAATTGCTGCTATTGAAATGAGAATGCATCTTTTCCATGCACATCAGATGCATTTCTATTTTAGATGCTGGATAGACACTTTATGCTCTTAATTCATTTAAAATTTTTGAACCTAGGGTACTGTATGTGTATGTGTGTGTGTGCAATGCACATGTATTGTGCATAATCTCCTCCTTATCTCATAATAATGTGCTGTGCATAATCTCCTCCTTATCTCCCACAGCACCAAGCAAACACTGAGATTTTCCTACGTTTAGGAAGTCCTGCTAGCTACTGCAGATACACTGAGCCATGGTGAAACAGAAGGCTATAACACAGAAGGTCCCCTTGAGAGTCTTGATCTCCAAACATCATTTCTACAATAAAACTATTGAAATAAGCACTTTAGTTAAATGTTGTAGTATCATCATTACTTAGAAGTAACACAAATAATGTACTTACATTGAATTGCTCTTTTAAAAAGAGCTGCGGAAGAAAAATACTACTTATTTCAAATAGGGTTAATTTTACTTTTCAAAACTCACTATGTCAGGGCACCTGGGTGGCTCAGTGAGTTAAGGCCTCTGCCTTCGGCTCAGGTCATGATCTCAGGGTCCTGGGATCGAGCCCCGCATCAGGCTCTCTGCTCAGCGGGGAGCCTGCTTCCCCCCCCAACCCCACGCCGGCCTCTCTGCCTATTTGTGTTCTCTATCTGATAAATAAATAAAATCTTTAAAGAAAAAACCTCACTGTGTCTTTGTCACATATTAAAAAACATGTGACACTACTTCTAGTTTAAACTCAATATAAAATTTTACCGTATCTTTCTGATATTTTTAGCTTCTTTGTCAGAGTTCTCTTCCCTTATTCGGATGGATAAACTGGAGACGCCTGCCTATTCTCCCAATTCAAACAAATGAGAAGCTAAATATAAAAAACAAATTAACCCTATCTTGTTTGGCTTATCTTAAAAGCACCTAGACATATAAAGATTGAATTAATAAAAAAGAAAAATACTGCATTTTTTTTAATCTGAGGATTTTAACATTTTACACAGGCATTAAAATTTTGCACATGAAATGCCAGTAAGAAAACCTAATTACATTGAATATCTTAAAAAAATGTTCCTTTCTAATGCTATTTGTGTACTGAAGAATTATATTTGAAAAATCATTCTCTTATATTTAACCCTTTATTAATGTTGTTTTTTTCACCCACAACTGTAATGTTAATGAAGGCAGAGATAATCAATCTCAGTTAGCACTAAAGAATATACATATATACACATAATAGTTATTATTTTATATTTTTTTAATTCATTTTTAATCTCCTTTGCTTCTATCAATATACAAATAGATACTTCAGTGGTTTTCACATTTAATTCTATTTTTTTAAATTCCATTACTCAAAGACAACTTAATTGATAGCAATTTTAGAAAATATAAATACTGTGCTAAGCCTTCTAGTACCTTCCTTAGAAAGCATTTTGGAAACCCTGAATCATGATTTTTTTTTTCCTCCATGATTTATATCTTCAGAACAGCTGTCTTCAGAGTCTTCACACAAGAGTTATATTTATTTATACACATATGTCAAATACAAATTGAGAGTATTAATCTGGGAGATAGTCCAGGTAAAATCCAGATCTAACTAGAATTCTTTCTGATCTCTACTCAAGAAATATACATCTTAAATTGGGGAAGAAATAATCATTTGCCACTTCAAGTGATTCAATGTACTTACATTGTTTGGAATGTTATGGGTTTATTACTTCTAACCTGAAAAGAAACAAAAAAAGGTTGAGTCTGAATCCAAACTGGCACATTTCTAAGTGAATAGATTGGATAAGACCTTGAAGATTCTGAGTTTGGGGTACATATATGATATATCATTTTGTGATGAACTTAATACAAAATATATAGTGTAATATTATTATTTTTTCCCAAAGATGAAAATGTTGAGGATAAAACTAAGTATCCCAGAATCATACAACTGGCAGGAGGAATAGTCTCAATTCTAACCCAAGTGTCTTTCAAGCCTGATTCCATGCTCTAAATGATGTACTCCATAATATCCATAAAAAGAATATGTGTTTGGGTAGGAGGAAAAAAATCTTAATTAAATGCTTGTGTAGTAAGCCTTTTAAATTGGTTTCATTTTCACAGCAACCTTTCCAAGAGCTATCCTAGAATATGAATCTGGGAGATATGAAGGAATTTGTCTAGCTAAGCTCACAGCAGAGCCATGTAATGAACACAGGTCTCCTAGCCACAAGGGATCTATTTTCCAACATCCTATAGTTCTTTTCATTTGTTTTATTTATAATATGGAAACTACATATATTCCTCAACTTAGAGACAAATCAGGTAGCTGGCACTTTCCAAGATGATTTTCTATTTTTTTAAAAATCAACATTCTTCCCCCACAAAATACTGGAATCACAGTATGTGAAGGGAGAGTCTTGGGAGTGGAAGAGATATGATTTAGTGGATGTACGAGACTGTTTTATCATTCATTTATCATAGTACATTTTGTTCTCAATTTCGTGCCCTTATAAATAAATCTGCTACCCTGAAGAAATAGGCACAGGTTTTTGAGGGGACACAAGTCTTCATTTCTATGGCATAAATGCCCAAGATTGGGTCATATGGTAAGTATATATTTAATTTTTAAGAGACTGCCAAACTTTCCTTTAGAGTGACTGTATCATTTTACTTATTCCACCAGCAATGTATGGTATAGACTGCAAGAAACAGAGCTAATGTGGTTTCTCTACAGTCTCACCAGCATTTGGTACTGTTACTATTTTTTATTTAAAGCTGTTCTGAAACATGTGTAGTGGAACCCCATTGTGGTCTTAATTTGTATTTTCTGAATGGCTAGTGACATTGAACATTTTTTCATATGCTTATTTGCTATTTTGTATCCTAGTGAAATCTGTTTGTGCCTTTTGTCCATTTTCTAACTGAATTGTTCATTTTTTTTTACTATATTTGAAGAATTCCTTGTTCTAGATAGACTCTGTTGTCACTTACATGGTGTGCAAATATTTTCTCCAGATCCATATCTTTTCTTTATATCCTCATGACAGTGTCTTTCACAGATCAAAAGTTTTTAATTTTAACAAAATCCAACTTACTGATCTTTTCCTTATACACATCACGTTTTGCTTGAAGTCTAAAAATTCCTTACCAATGCTAGGTCCTAAAAACATTCTATGTTTTCTCTAAAAGTTCCATAGTTTTAAATCTGATTTATTTGCGGTTGCTTTGTCCAAGGTGTGAGATACAGATGAAGGTCCATGAAGGTCCAACTGCTTTATCTATTTATTATTATTTTTTTTTAATTTTTTATTTTTTATAAACATATATTTTTATCCCCAGGGGTACAGGTCTGTGAATCACCAGGTTTACACACTTCACAGCACTCACCAAATCACATACCCTCCAAAATGTCCATAATCCCACCCCCTTCTCCCAAACCCCCTCCCCCCGGCAACCCTCAGTTTGTTGTGAGATTAAGAGTCACTTATGGTTTGTCTCCCTCCCAATCCCATCTTGTTTCATTTATTCTTCTACCCACTTAAGCCTCCATGTTGCATCACCACTTCCTCATATCAGGGAGATCATATGATAGTTGTCTTTCTCTGCTTGACTTATTTCGCTAAGCATGATACGCTCTAGTTCCATCCATGTTGTTGCAAATGGCAAGATTTCATTTCTTTTGATGGCTGCATAGTATTCCATTGTGTATATATACCACATCTTCTTGATCCATTCATCTGTTGATGGACATCTAGGTTCTTTCCATAGTTTGGCTATTGTGGACATTGCTGCTATAAACATTCGGGTGCATGTGTCCCTTTGGATCACTACATTTGTATCTTTAGGGTAAATACCCAATAGTGCAATTGCTGGGTCATAGGGCAGTTCTATTTTCAACATTTTGAGGAACCTCCATGCTGTTTTCCAGAGTGGCTGCACCAGCTTGCATTCCCACCAACAGTGTAGGAGGGTTCCCCTTTCTCCGCATCCTCGCCAGCATCTGTCATTTCCTGACTTGTTGATTTTAGCCATTCTGACTGGTGTGAGGTGATATC
>NC_081568.1:126625293-126698861 GCF_022355385.1 Mustela nigripes
TTCTTTGGGTGTTGAGTTTGCTAAGTTCTTTATAGATTCTGGACACTAGTCCTTTATCTGATATGTCGTTTGCAAATATCTTCTCCCATTCTGTCAGTTGTCTTTTGATTTTGTTAACTGTTTCCTTTGCTGTGCAAAAGCTTTTGATCTTGATGAAATCCCAGTAGTTCATTTTTTCCCTTGCTTCCCTTGCCTTTTGCGTTGTTCCTAGGAAGATGTTGCTGCGGCAGAGGTCGAAGAGGTTGCTGCCCGTGTTCTCCTCAAGGATTTTGATGGATTCCTTTCGTACATTGAGGTCCTTCATCCATTTTGAGTCTATTTTTGTGTGTGGTGTAAGGAAATGGTCCAATTTCATTTTTCTGCATGTGGCTGTCCAATTTTCCCAGCACCATTTATTGAAGAGGCTGTCTTTTTTCCATTGGACATTCTTTCCTGCTTTGTCGAAGATTAGTTGACCATAGATTTGAGGGTCTATTTCTGGGCTCTCTATTCTGTTCCATTGATCTATGTGTCTGTTTTTGTGCCAGTACCATGCTGTCTTGATGATGACAGCTTTGTAATAGAGCCTGAAGTCCGGAATTGTGATGCCACCAACGTTGGCTTTCTTTTTCAATATCCCTTTGGCTATTCGAGGTCTTTTCTGGTTCCATATAAATTTTAGCATTATTTGTTCCATTTCTTTGAAAAAGATGGATGGTACTTTGATAGGAATTGCATTAAATGTGTAGATTGCTTTAGGTAGCATAGACATTTTCACAATATTTATTCTTCCAATCCAGGAGCATGGAACATTTTTCCATTTCTTTGTGTCTTCCTCAATTTCTTTCATGAGTACTTTATAGTTTTCTGAGTATAGATTCTGTGTCTCTTTGGTTAGGTTTATTCCTAGGTATCTTATGGTTTTGGATGCAATTGTAAATGGGATTGACTCCTTAATATCTCTTTCTTCTGTCTTGCTGTTGGTGTAGAGAAATGCAACTGATTTCTGTGCATTGATTTTATATCCTGACACTTTACTGAATTCCTGTATAAGTTCTAGCAGTTTTGGAGTGGAGTCTTTTGGGTTTTCCACATATAGTATCATATCATCTGCGAAGAGTGATAATTTGACTTCTTCTTTGCCGATTTGGATGCCTTTAATTTCCTTTTGTTGTCTGATTGCTGAGGCTAGTACCTCTAGTACTATGTTGAATAGCAGTGGTGATAATGGACATCCCTGCCGTGTTCCTGACCTTAGCGGAAAAGCTTTCAGTTTTTCTCCATTGAGAATGATATTTGCGGTGGGTTTTTCATAGATGGCTTTGATGATATTGAGGTATGTGCCCTCTATCCCTACACTTTGAAGAGTTTTGATCAGGAAGGGATGTTGTACTTTGTCAAATGCTTTTTCAGCATCTATTGAGAGTATCATATGGTTCTTGTTCTTACTTTTATTGATGTGTTGTATCACATTGACTGATTTGCGGATGTTGAACCAACCTTGCAGCCCTGGAATAAATCCCACTTGGTCGTGGTGAATAATCTTTTTAATGTACTGTTGAATCCTATTGGCTAGTATTTTGTTGAGTATTTTCGCATCTGTGTTCATCGAGGATATCGGTCTATAGCTCTCTTTTTTGGTGGCATCCTTGTCTGGTTTGGGGATCAAGGTGATGCTGGCCTCATAAAATGAGTTTGGAAGTTTTCCTTCCATTTCTATTTTTTGGAACAGTTTCAGGAGAATAGGAATTAGTTCTTCTTTAAATGTTTGGTAGAATTCCCCCGGGAAGCCGTCTGGCCCTGGGCTTTTGTTTGTTTGGAGATTTTTAATGACTGTTTCAATCTCCTTACTGGTTATGGGTCTGTTCAGGCTTTCTATTTCTTCCTGGTTCAGTTGTGGTAGTTTATATGTTTCTAGGAATGCATCCATTTCTTCCAGATTGTCAAATTTATTGCCGTAGAGTTGCTCATAGTATGTTCTTATAATAGTTTGTATTTCTTTGGTGTTAGTTGTGATCTCTCCTCTTTCATTCATGATTTTATTTATTTGGGTCCTTTCTCTTTTCTTTTTGATAAGTCGGGCCAGGGGTTTATCAATTTTATTAATTCTTTCAAAGAACCAGCTCCTAGTTTCGTTGATTTGTTCTATTGTTTTTTTGGTTTCTATTTCATTGATTTCTGCTCTGATCTTTATGATTTCTCTTCTCCTGCTGGGCTTAGGGTTTCTTTCTTGTTCTTTCTCCAGCTCCTTTAGGTGTAGGGTTAGGTTGTGTACCTGAGACCTTTCTTGTTTCTTGAGAAAGGCTTGTACCGCTATATATTTTCCTCTCAGGACTGCCTTTGTTGTGTCCCACAGATTTTGAACCGTTGTATTATTTTCAGTCTTTTTTCCCCTCAGTCTGTTTAGTTTTAAATAATTTGTATTACTATGCCTTTCAGTTTGTGAATCTTTTCATCTGCATTATCTATTCTATCAGTAAACCCATCCAGCATGTCTTTAATCTAAGCTTTGTAATTTTCATCTCTAGAAGTTTGAGTCATTTTTTACATCTTCAGTGTCACTACTTGACATGCTCAATCTTTCTTCCAGCTTCTTGAACATATGGTATCATTAGAATAACTGTTTTGATGTGCCTGCCTAATAATTATATATTATCTGTTTCAGTTCTAGGTGTTTTGGATTGGTTGATTTGTCTCCTCAGTATCAGTGGTGATTTCCTGCTTCTTTGTATGACAGGTGAATTAAAATCACTTATTCTAAAGGATCTGGAAATAGCCTGAGCTGTTTAAAGACGTGTCCTAGTCTGATAGAAATTCCTGGACAAATCTAACTGAACGATGGTGTTGTCTTATAATTTTGGGTCAGATACAAGTTTCAGAGCATGTTTTTGTTTATTTGCCTTTTTACAAGCTTAGTAAACTTGTTTGCTGATAAAATCAAGAATGATTTTTTTACCTGGTTTTGGCAAGACTCTCAGCAGGTTGAAGCTGGTCACATAGTAAGAATGTGGTCAGAACGGTATATGATATCCAGACTCACCCTCCATTTGGACTTCTTAAATATGAGGTGTCCTGTGTACATGATGGTTGTTCCTACAGAGACAGAAACACATATTTTCTCGACCCCTACACAGGGTGGACAATTGGATCCTGCTTCTACAAAACTGCTGGGAAACAGCGTTTAGCTCTGATGCATATTCCTACTTTCATACTGTTGTATTCTATACGTTTCTGCAATAAACTTGAAATGCATGAGCACTGTTATTTTGGGTCCTACAACTCTTCTTTCACAGTCGAAGTCTAATTTATTGCCGCACTTAGTGCACCTGGTGATTTTTTATCAGATGTCAGACATTAACATTTTACCGTGCTGGATATGGGATATTTTTGTGTTCCTATACATATTCATGAGCATTGTTTAGAAATGTAGTCATGTTACTTAAAGCAATTTGATTCTTTTGGTTCATGCTATAATCTTCTTAAGCCAGGACTAGAGCAACATTTAGTCTGGGGCTAAGTTTGCTCCATTACTGAAACAAAACTATTCAGAATGCTCTAGCTGATGACCTATAGACTGTGACAATTTTTCTTTTCGGCTGTTTCAAAGACATGTTCTACCTTGCCCTGGGTGAGACCTGAAGATTGTTTCTCTGTTCTTTCTGGTGTTTCCCTCTTCGGGCTCAGGGCTTTTCCTCATATATGCGTCCTGATTGGTAATTATCTGAAGACCTAAAGGTTTGTGAGAGACTATCCTCTGGACTTCTTTCTCTTTAGCTCTTCATCTCCTTGCTTTTCTCTCCCACCTCCTTTCCCTCTCTTCAGCAATCTCATCTCCAGTATTTCGTCGTGACTACACTAGCCACCTTGGTCTCCCTGGATTCCCAGGTCTATCCCTTCATTTCAGGCATATCTTGCCTGAATTCCCTCTCCTCATTCCTCAGGCTAGAAACTCTATCCAGGCAGTAAAAGCGGACAGCCATAGGGCTCTTTCCATCTTTCAGGGATCGCTATCCTTCGTTGCGTGACTTTTTTTTTCTTTTTAATTTTTTTTTCTGGCAAGAGAATAAGTCTGGTCCTATTACTCCATGTTGACTGGAAGTAGAAGTCTCTGAAGGATATTTCATTCCTAATGAAACAATATCAGGAATGCACGGGGTCTCTTATATTTTTTAAAGTTTTTAGTAAAGGGCTGTGTGATAAATTTCTTTTGGAATTGCACAGTAGAAAAATATTATTTATGATAAACTACTTTGCTTTTCTTACTTCCATAACAATATATTTGGCAAGTCATCCTTTTCTGCCTAGCTGTAAAGAATGAGTGCTGTGAAGTGTGTAAACCTGGTGATTCACAGACCTGTACCCCTGGGGATAAAAATATATGTTTATCAAAAATAAAAAATTAAAAAAAAAAAAAGTGAATTCTATAATGAAATGCCAACGCTAGAACTTAGACTCCTAGTTCAGCTGTATCTATCACTGACTGCTCCCTATTTGTTATTTGTGCCTTATATATATTAACTTTGCTTCAGTAGCTCTGCTGCATCTATCCTCTTGGTAAGACACTTAAGGAACTTGGCAGTTAGATAATTTTAAGATAATTTTGCACAGAATTCAACTAGTATCTTAGTTCTATTTCTTGCCGTCTATAACCCAATTCCTATGTTTCATCTGGGTTACCTATGTATCTGAATAGCTCTGCATACTGCTATGTACTACTCTCCTGGAGCAAATCTCCCATTATAGCTTCTAATCTAGGGGCAAATATTGACCTACAATAGTTACTAAGTAAGTATCTGTTGGATTCATGAATATGGGAGTTAATATCTTTTTTTTTTTTAAAGATTTTATTTATTTATTTGACAGAGAGAGAGATCACAAATAGGCAAAGAGGCAGGCAGAGAGAGAAGGGGAAGCAGGCTCCCCGCTGAGCAGAGAGCCCTATGCGGATCTGGATCCTAGGACCCTGGGATCATGACCTGAGCCTAAGGCAGCAGCTTTAACCCACTGAGCCACCCAGGCTCACCATGTGAATTAATTTCATTGGAGATTTTCACCTCATATAGAAAACACAGGATGGCATATCGAATTATATATAAGTATGGCAAATTCTATTCTTGTAAAAGACTTAAACACCTGAATATCCTCACAAAGAAAAATTTATTGCTTATTTTCTTCACAAAGAGAAAGAGACTATAGAAAGTTGACCTATGGGTTTACATACCACAAAATCCTCCAGTTGTATTTATACAATAAAGTATTTACAGTTTTGTCAATAGTATCATGGATCTGGAAATCCTTCGTGTGTTTGTGTGTATGTGTGCACGCACATGTGTATGTGTGTGTGTGTGTGTGTGTGTGTGTGTGTGTCTGTGCAGACTGAAGGAGAAAGACAGGGACAGAGAGAGAGGTAGAAAGGAAAATAGAAGTAGACATTATACCTGGTCAGGAGGTTGGTTAATTCCTTAGAGCTCTTTGTTAGGAAAAAAAGAACTACCAGTGGGCCTCTCAGCATGTCAGACCATTGGGTTGCTTCCAAAGCAATTAATTCTCAGTGGGGTGCAAGTGAATTCATTAAAACAGAGAATTGTATTGCCTCTGAGGATTTGTGGGAAGGTTTGGATCTTTTAGAAGAGTAACAGCTGAATGAGCAAGTAAAGCCGATTGTAACTTTTCCAGTTTCTCAGTTATAATTCAGGTTGATTCAGGGTGAGATACAATTATGGTAAAGGGTAACAATTGTTTTATCTTTTCAGCTGAGTAGAATCACTGTACCTTATATGTATATTAGTACCAATCTTTCATTTGATTGATGTCATAGATTAAATCAGAGAGACAAATGGAATAGATCAATTTTTTAATAAGGAAAGTCTGAAGCAGGAAATTAGTTTATCGCAAGTTGCTTCTGAATCTTAGTACTTTTGTGATTAGCTCTAAATAGGAGTGAGTCTGTTTGCAGGAGTGAATGTGTGAGTACCTGAGGAAGTATATGCATTTTTACTGGGGAAAAAGGGGGTAAAAATGGCACATTAATTTTCAAGAAAGCTAGCACACCTTTCTGTTACTCTGCTTGCCAGTACCCAATTCTAAGCTTCAGTGACAAAGATGAACATAAAAAGATAATTGTCATTGTAGGACTTGACTCTAACGATATATTGGTAGCCCCTTCAAAATCCTTAAAACATTATCAGAAATCGCCCACATTTATTTTTATATGTTATTTGATTTAATGCCTGACTTAAATATAACTATTTTTATAAGTAAAATCTCAATTGTTATGTGAGGTCAAATTACATTTAATCCAGAAATTATTTATATTTTAACATTCTCTTAACAATATTGTAGGTACTATGAAATGTTTAGCAGTGTTATCTTACATATTTACTTATGTCTATGCAGATAGACTAAAAATTATAAAGAAAGGCATCTTATTTAGAATTTTAATGAGTATATGCAAAAGGAATATATATATGAATATTGAATTCCTCCCTTTTATGTAGTAATATCTGATGCAGAGTATCTGTGTCTGTGTATATTCCAAGAGACAAATGTGGTTCTAGATAAAGTTACTATAGACCTACGATTGATACTGTTTCCATTAAAAAATGTCCAGATACGGGCAACTGGGTGGCTCAGTTGGTTAAAAGTCTGCCTTCAGCTCAGGTCATGGTCCAGAGTCCAGGGATGGAGCCTTACCTGGAGCTCCCTGCTCAGCAGGGAATCTGGCTTCTTAACCACCGCCCCCCGCCCCTCCCCCTGCTCTTCTCTCTCTCTCACTCATTTTTCTATCTCTCAAATAATAAATAAAATCTTTTTTAATAATGTCCAGATAAATGTGAATTGAATAGGTTGTGCCTCAGTATTCTAGGTGGAGACTGGTTAATCTTGCTGTCACTTTCACTACAATAATTATTTGGTTCTAAAGGGCCTGCGGGTCCACCTAGCTGGCTCAAGGCAAAGTTGCTACATGAGTATAGAATTTTTCAGTCTTTACTTATCCTTTCTTCACCATTTAGTTATCACCCGCAGGCACCCAGTGGTCTTAAGGTCCTGTCACTCTGGAGGAAAATGACAACTCATTTTACTTAATGAAAGGCCATGGGTATTTAATGCACTTAAGCGTCCAACTCCTCTCAGATATATTTGACTTCCAAAGAAGGATGGCCAGAATGTGTTTGCTTCATTCAATGAAAGATTTCATAGAAATCTCTCTACTTTTCCTCAATAAATGGCATGCTTCTTTAGAAAGCCACTCTGAGGTCTAACTGCAAATATTCTGAGTTTCACTAGGCTTTGGAAAGAAATCAACATATTGCTTAAAACACAGTTTTGTTTTATTTTGAAGCTCACCATTGAATTGGTCCCCATTTCACCTAACTTTTTAATGGATGAATACCTTGTTTCCAATAGTTTGCAAATAGTTGTTTTCTTCTCTGTTTAACTGGTAATCTTCCCAGTATCTAGCACAGTAGGGGGTCTGATAAATACTTGTTGATGAAGCTACCCAGCACCACAATATCTGACCTAAGTTGTCACTTATGGTTCCCCAGACACTGCTGTTTAATTGCTTTCAATTATCTTAGCCCGTGTCTACCCAAGCAAAATGAAGTGGTGAGTCAAGCAATTGTCTTGTGAATGTGATCAATATAGAAATTCAATACGGATAATTAAGGCACCCCCAACTCACTTTTTTCTTAGTAACAAGCTTTCTTTTCGCCAGAATTGTTCAGATAATTGCCTCAACTGTCCATTTTACTTTGCATCATAGACACAGGTCTGTAAGTAGCTTAACGGACCATGGTAAAACTGAATGGTCAGTGCAGTTCACAGATAGATCACCACCTAGTTCATTCATCTGTGGTGCTTCTGGATAAATCAGGCTGACTGGTCTTGGAAAATTGCATTGATTAGTTCTGCCTCTTAACGGCTGAGGTCTGTAGGACACAGATATGCTCCTGGCTTCTGTTTCTGAGTAGTTTCATATCTACCATTGTTCCTATATCCAGCAATTGGCAACATACACCAAACGAAAAGGTATGACAAATAACGGGTTAATTTGGATCATTCATGTAGCCAACAGAAACATTTTGGACCTCAGGTGAACACTGTTTTGTAACATGGCCACAAAATTAAAAAACAAAGTTAATGTCATCAGACTTCTAAAAAACAAGTTTGGTTTCATAACGGGAAAATACATCCTTTTCACAAACATTTCCCCTTAATTATGGCCTACATATGCAATAAGCTCTTTGGACCAATTGTGATTGTGAATTTTGTTTTTTCTATAGATTTCTGCTTCTCCCAACCAAGTTAGTTACATGGCATATTGTTTTAGAAAAGACTGAAAAGAGGCAGTTGCTTTTGTAAACACCAGTTTAAGGAGTGCTTACAGAATAAATACAGAGAAAGTTAAAAATAGTAAGAGAGGACAAAGTAAAATATATAATAAAAGTCTGGGTAGCTGGATGAAGATTTTTTTCTTTTTGTAAACTTCCAAATATTTTGGAATCATATTTGTTTACACTAGGTCCCCAAAACCTTTTTGAAAAAGGAGTTTATATACTTTTTGGCTCCCTGGTCTTTGCAATAGTATACTTTAATGGTATGTTTATAGAAGAATTAGAAATACATGCAAGGATTTTCCTCTTAAAATACAGTTGGGCTTAGATTTTAGAGGAAACATCCTTGGAAAAACAGATTCATTTTAAATGAATTCACATTAAACTTAGATTTAAATAATCATTGAACTTTCTCAAAACCTGGTAACATTTCTTCTTACATGCCCAAGGTAAGGATTTGTAAAAGAAGAAAAGGAGGAATAAGTTCATCATGGCAAATGTCAAGCTTGGGACTTCTAAAATATTAATTCTCCATATCAAATTTTGAGTTTTTTTTTAAATAATTCTCATCCTTATATCCCATCTCATCACAAAAGCCCAAAGTTTACATTTTCATTTCCATAAGGATGGATGAAGATATCCAGTGTTAACAAATACTCATTAAATTGAAAAAAAAAAAAATAACTCCATAGTTCAGTCCTAGAGTGAACTGTTTTCTATTTTCCAATCAGTTTACCAGAAAATTCCTGGAGAGTCACTTCAACACGCATTTATTTTGCCTACATGTGCCCAGGCAGAGCTGGATTTCCTGAGAGCTTGATGACTATCAAAGCAGGTGACACAAAGCAAAGACCAGACTGGCACAAGCCAGATCATTCCTGTCATAAAAAGAAATGTCTTCCTTACTGACTGCTTTAACAGAAGTTTCTATATAAACAAACCTTTGCCAAAACAAAATCATTAAACAAAAAAAATTTTACTGTTGCATTATTCTGGCAGCTTACAGGTGTCAGACTGTATTCCAAATCATTAGAGAGAGATGACAAGCAGGATAGTAACTGTTACATAGAATGTTGCAAAATTTAAAAAGAGAGGCTAATGATTATTTATATTTAATAAAGCTTCATTTATTGTAAACCTATAAATCCCTAATTTTTATTGGCCTAACTCTTTGGTTTTCTATGTGTAGTAACCAACTGTGTTTTTGAAGAGAGCAGCCTGTTAAAAACAATTATGGGCCTAAACAACCTACACACCCTGAATATCAAAAATATACTTATTCTGTCATTCTAGGAAACCCACAGAAAGCAGGTGTTTAGGATTACCACCTTTAGCAAAACTCTGTAAGTAATATGTTAAGGACTGAAAAATGCAGGAGAAAACACTAAAAAGCATTTTTTATCATTGGGCTGTATGGTAAAATTTCAAGTCTTACCAAGTGTATGAAAAAAAAAGTCTGAAATAGTTAAGTAGGATTTTAAAACATGGATTTGATGCTGATATAATTGATAACCTAATGTGTGTATTCTATCTGTAAAGTGGAAATATTTGTTCAATAATTTCACACTGGTGTCTTGAAATGAGTGGAATGATGGAAGTAAATAAATGTTATAAACCAGGTTTTAATTTGATGTTATTTGAATGCCCAGGCCTAAGAATGAGATTGAGGAAATGTTAATAATGCGGATTGAATATAAATGTTTGCTGTGCATATAGGTATTACATTGTACATAACAAGTAAACTGAGGAAATAGTCTTCCAGTATCAAAAATCATTCCCTGATTCAGAAAAAAATATCTTTCATGTCACTGAAGAATAAGTGAAGTTCCAACGTCTATCGTAGTTGTTTCATTTTCTTCTTACATATTAATGTAAGCAAAATACCAACCACTACTCATGTTAGAATTACATTCATTAATCATTGTAATCATATGCTTCATGTTTACAAAAACTGAAAAAACTCATTGAAAGCATTCTGTTAGAATCAACTGGCTGTACGGAATTTACATGAAAGAGTATTTTTTTGAGAGAGACAGAGAAAGTGTGAGTGGTGGGGCAGCAGAGGGAGAAGGAGAGGAAAGAGTCTTAAGCAGGTTCCACGCTCAGCAGAGATCCCATCATGGGGCTCCGTCTCACCCTGAGATGACTGTGAGATCATGACCTTAGCTGAAATCAAGTCACTGACTGACTGAGATACCCAGGTGGCCAAAAGAGTATATTTTTTTTTTCTTAATATGTGCTATACATACATCATATAAGAAAAAGTCTCAATAAACTTAGATATACACTTGCACACAGGCCATTAAACGTTTGTTAGCATAACAATGCCTAGACAATCATATAAGCAAAAAAGTATAAATCTTAAGTTTTGTATTCAAAACTGACACTGCCCCTGGAATCATCAGAATAGTAGAGAAAGCCATTGCCAGCATTAGCTCCCCATTATAATCCTAGGCCCTATGTCAAAAAAGGACAATCAATATAATGGAGTTCAAAGAATTAGACCATGTATACATACATATGTTTGCATGTTTTAAAATACTGAGGATTTTCATATATAGCTGGCTATATTATTTTTCAAGCTAAAGTGCAGTATCATTAAATGGTATAATTCAGCTAAAAGTTTTTTCCTTTGGAATCTGGATTGATTGCTGGTACAAATGTAGGGGTTTCAAGTCATTATTCCCAGGGTTACTCAAAGGCAATGATCGAGACAACATGCAGGGGAACCAACTCTTCTCCAGGTATGGGGTATGGAGTGGGAAGTTAGCCACTGCTCCAAAGCCCATTTTTGCAAAGTGCAAACATAATTGCAAGACCAAATCTTTAACATTTACTTTGACTTTATTGTGTAAAATGTCTGTCTATATATACATTTCAGAAGGTGTTCTAGTGGATTTGTGAAATTATTTTGATGAAATAATTTTAAAAGTATAAAACAGAATGAAATGAATTCTCTGTATACAGTTTTGAGTATAGAGATAGGCATACTGAATGCATTCAAAAAATACTTTTTAAATGATTTTGATGTCTGGAATATAGGCATATATTTGGTGCTTTTTTTTTTTTTTTCTACTTTAGAGAGAGGGTGAGAGAGAGTGTGGGGAGGAGGGGTGGAGGGAAAACAAAAGAGAAAATCTCAATCTCAAGCAGATTCCATGCTGAGCCCAATATGGGGCTCAATCTCATGACCCTGAGATCATGAGCTGAGCCAAAATCAAGAGTTGGCCACTTGACCAACTGAGCCACCCAAGCAACCCAGAGCTGCTGTTGTTTTTTGTTTTATTGTTTGTTTGTTTTTGTTTTTTGGTTTTTGTTTTTTGTTTTTTGTTTTTTGTTTTTTAACAGCAATCTTAAATGGCCACAAAATTCTAGGTGTAAATATTATTGGCATTTACCTCAATGGGTAGAAGAATGAGTTTTCTTATAGAATGTCAAATATTAAATTATAAAGGATAATTTCCATGCCATTTTTGAACCATCAGAGCCTAAAATTATAAAACAATTGGAGAGTCTAAATAAATAAATAAATAAATAAAACTATGATTGTTTCTGATTGTTTTAAATTTAAATGTTCCTGCTATTCACATTCAAAGTTCAAGCACATGATAAAAACATGTACTTAAGAGTTATTACCAAATATTGATAACACCATCTAATTGGAATAAATTGCATAAAATTTCAGATGGTATGCATATATACCATTTCTACTAGTCATGTTAAATCTCCCAAAATAAACAATAGTTGTCGCTAAAAATAATTTATAAGTACCATAATAATTAATAAGGACAAAAAACGAAGCTGTTGTAAAAGTAATAAGGACAGAGGCTGATAAAAAATATGCAACTGAATAATAGTAAAAGCAATGTCTAATTCAAGTAATTGTCAGCTACTTGGTATGAAAGAAGATTTCAATAACTGTGACCTGTGGAGTTTACCTGGAACATGAGAGCAAATATATTCTTCAAGAGTTACTGGGATTGGAAGGCCAAGAGATCAAATACTATCATACTTTGAGGGTAGTAGAATGACATTTATTTATTTAACATTCAACAAATATTTATTAAGCACCTTATATTAGTCTAACACTGTCCTTGGCATTTTTAATACATCAACAAGCTAAAGAGCAATACTTTCTACCCAGGAGAACTTAGATTCTAGTGACTGGAGGCACACGGCAAGTAATAAACAAACATAATAACTAAACAAATTACATATTTTAGAGGATATTAGATACTATACAAAATGTATAGTGGGCTAGTGTTAAGTACAGTTAGAGATGTATATAAATGGAGCACCTGGGTGGTTCAGTCAATTGAGCATTCAACTCTGGTTTTGGCTCAGATCATGATCTCAGAGTCCTGATCAAGTCCACGTCCCACTCCAGGCTCAGCGGGGAGTCTGTTTGAGATTCCCTCTCTCCCTCTGACCCTGTCCCCATTTGCACTCTCTTTCTCTCTCTGAAATACGTAGATAAATCTTAAAAAAAGGATGTGTATAACATTGTAAATAGTGTGATCAAGGCAACTCAGAAGATGAGATTTGACCAAAGATTACCTAGTAGAGAGAGAATCAGTCATACCTAGAGCAAAGGACACAAGATAACAGTGTTTCAAAGAGGCCAGTGTGGCTGGAACAAACTACTTTAGGGGAAAAGAGCAGGTGACATGATCATAGATGTTACTGGGTATAGACAGATAATGCATGGCCACACAGGTCAAGTATGGACTTTGGTGTATTTCTCTAAGAGAACCTGAGAGTCTTCAGAAAGGGATGCAGAGGAGTGACACACATGACTTAATTTCACATTGTCCAGCAACTACTACAAACATCCATCTCCAGAACTTTCTTCCCAAACTGAAACTCTGTATCCATTAGACAATAACTACCCATTTTCTTTTTCCCTCCGGCCCCTAGCAATCACCATTCTACTTTCTGCCTCTATGAATTTAACTATTCTATGTACCTCATGTAAGCAGAAACACACAATATTTGTATTATGTGACTGGATAACTTCACCAGCATAATGTCTTCAAGGGTTGTAGCATGGGTTAGAATTTCCTTTTTTTTTTTTTTTTTAAATAAGCTGAATGATACAGATGCTAAATATTTTAAAATAATCTCTTAGTCTACTGTGTTGGAAATAAAAGGTTGAGATGTAAATAAGAAGTGAGGAGACCTGTTTGTTATGAATTTATTACCATGATTCAAGAAAAAGATAATGTTGGCTTGGATATTAGCAATACAGATAGAGAGAAGTGGCCAGATATTGAAATGACTTGTTGACAGATTGGATATGGATTTGGGAAAAGGGTGGTTGGGGCTGTGGAGTTGGTAGTGAGCTGGAGTATGTGTCATTTCTTCACTCAAGCATTTTATGGCTCTTTTTCAAATAGTGGTTGTTCCATCCGTATTGGTTCCCTCGTGAAGGCCTAGCAAGGAGGAGACTCCAGGCAGCCTGGAGACAGCTGGTATTGTTCTTACATGAGGCACGTTTTAGACAGAAGACTCTTTGGAATGGATATATACTTATACTGTTAAGAGGGATTGAAAAAAAAGGAATAGGAAATACTGGCATTAACAACTCTCTGAAGAAGCATGCTGTGTGGTGCTTGGGTGGCTCAGTTGGTTAAGCATCTGCTTTTGGCTCAGGTCATGATCCCAGCAACGTGGAATTGAGTCCTGCATCTGGCTCTTTGCTCAGCGTAGAGCCTGCTTCTCTCTTAGCTTGCTTTTCTCTCTGCTTGTGCTCTCTCTCTCTAACAAATAAAATAGAATCTTTAAAAAAAAAAAAAAAAAAACAGAGTATGTTGTTATCCTTTGTTAAGGATAGCAAAGAAACAGGGCAGTAACTGGCAGTGGAAGCAGGATCCGTGCAAGATTTTGTGTCCAGAAAAAAAAAAAAAAAATGGCATGCTGCACTAGATGAGAATGATTTAGTATAAAGGAAAAAAAAATAATGATATATGAAGGAAAGCACAGAACTGTGTAGGGATAGTTTTGAGTTTTCAAAGGTGGTAAGGAACAAACATAACTGAAAGGGCTATTTCTGGACACTGGCATGGCTAGTAGTATGTGACTGTAGGTGCTCGTGGGTGGTAGATGTTTGGGGACTTCCCTATGCTTTAATTTTCTAGTAAAGTTGGGGCATCTGGGATACTCAGTCATTAAGTGAGTGGCTCAGGTCATGATCCCAGGGTTTTGGTATTGAGCCCTGCATCAGGCTCCCTGCTCAATGGGAAGCCTGCTTCTCCCTCACCCTCTCCCCCTGCTTGTGTTCCATCTCTTGCTGTCTCTCTCTCTCTCTCTGTCAAATAAATAAATGAAATCTTTAAAAAAAAATAATAATTTTATTATTAAAGTAAAAAACCAGGTCACTAGCTTGGCAATGTTAGGGGAGCCACTAAGACTCCACGAGTTCAGAAGTTCAGTCTTATACAAACCCCAAACCTGTATTTTTTAGCAAGATCACTTAAGAGTTAAAGGCATTTACTGGAAACCACTTGAAAGAAATGGAACAAGCTTCATTTTAATTTTTGATCCAGAAACAAACTACCATTTGATCATACATGCTAACAACTGAGAGAAAGTATTTAGAGTATGTTGTAAAGAGGCATAATCAAGGAGCCATAGAATCTTTAGTCAAGAAGAGTCTATATACCTATGATAGGCCTGTGACACTGGTCAAATCAATGCAACCTTTGTTCTTCATTCTTAAAATTCAGAGGTTTCAACTAGTTTGGTGGTTTTTATTTATATAATTTCTGGAAACAAAATGCCAGGAATTAGATGATACTAAAGATCCATTCCATTGTTAATATTAATAACTATAAAAACATATGAGTGGGGGTGCCTGGGTGGCTCAGTGGGATAAGCCGCTGCCTTCGGCTCAGGTCATGATCTCAGGGTCCTGGGATCGAGTCCCACATCGGGCTGTCTGCTCAGCAGGGAGCCTGCTTCCTCCTCTCTCTCTGCCTGCCTCTCTGCCTACTTGTGATCTCTCTCTGTCAAATAAATAAATAAAATTTTTTAAAAAAAATATGAGTAATAAGTATCTTTTTAAAATGAAGCACTGTTTAGGGGACACCTGGGTGGCTCAGTTGGTTATGTGTCTGACTTGATTTTGGCTCAGCTCATGATCTTGTGGTCCTTGGATTGAGCCGAGCAATGGAGTCCTTGCACAGTGGGGAGTCTACTTGAGGATATCAATCCGTCTCCCTCTCCCTCTACCCCTTCCCCCATTTGCATGTGGTCTCTCTCTCTCTAAAATAAATAAATCTTTAAAAATAGATAAAATTAAAATCATTTATATTAATTTTAAAGCTATAAGAATATATTTAAATCTTATTTCCCTAATTCATAGTCATTTTTAAATCATATTTGTGTTCCAGATTTCCTAAATAAATGTGACAGTATTATTAAGTTGTTATGACTCCTTTAAATTTCAGCCAATAACTTCTCAGAACTTGCAACTGAGCACTTCAGTTGGTAGTGAAAGTCAATAATATCATATGAGATCACTAGAAACTTTCCTGGAGGGATACAGAAAGAATTCCATTATAGCTATGGGTTTGCTTGTAATTTATTTTAGAATTTAAGACATCTCTTATCCTCTGTTGAATAATTCTGTTTTCTACAGAGTAAACAAAACCTATTCTATCTGACACTCAGAAGTTGACTGGAAAATCCATTTGTCCCTAATTTCTTCTATGGAAGTATGTGTAGCAAAATACATCATTATCTGGTTTGTTTTATAAAAGTCCTAAATTAAAGATGCTCTTTTATTTTGTGTTAAAGCATTATTTTAATTGCATTAAAAGGAAATCTCAAGAAACCAAGAAATAGAGGTCTATCATAGTGTTCACATTCACTTTAAATTTGCCCAGCTAGTATTTGTCTAAAGTTTAAAAATATTGAGTATCCAGTTAGTTCTGGATAGGCAGAAGGCACTGTGCATTCAGATAGGTGACGTATGAAAAAATTAGTGTCTGCAATTTCCAAGTAAACTGTTCATCTAATCCAGTAAGGGGGGATATCCTGATTCAGATGAATATAATTTCCAAGGTCTGAGAGGGCAGGGTTGTGAATTGATGAGGTAATCTAATCACAGTTGCCCTGCACAGCCTTCCTCAATCCTAAGCTAGCTTGCTTGCTTGCTTCCTTCCTCCTACCTCCCTTCCTCTTTTCCTTTTCTTTCCTCCTTCTTTTCTCTTCTTTATTTCCTTCCTTCTTCCTTTTCTTTCCTTCCTTCCTTCCCTTCTACTGTTTATTTAATATTTAAAAGTACAAAATAAAGACCTCTACAAATTATTTATATGGGACTGGGGAGGGATACAAACCATAAGAGACTCTTAATCTCTGGAAACAAACTGAGGGTTGGGGGGCTGGGGACAGGGTGGCTGGGTGGTGGACATTGGGGAGGATATGTGTTATAGTGAGTGCTGTGAATAAAAATTTAAATAAAAAAATAAAATAATTGGGGTGCCTGGGTGGCTCAGTGGGTTAAGTCTCTGCCTTCCGCTCAGGTCATGATCATGGGGTCCTGGGATCAAGCCCCGCATCTCTCCTCAGCAGGGAGCCTGCTTCCCCTACCCCGCCCCCCGCCTACTTGTGATCTCTCTCTCTCTGTCAAATAAATAAATAAAATAAAATTTAAAAAATAAAAATAATTAAAAAGTTAACCCACTGTCAAAAGACCTTAAAAGTTCTAACAGATCAATCTAAAATATCCAAAAAATGAAAGAAATCTTATTGAGATAGATGTTCTACAAATATTTACCTCCATCTTTTTTGATACCATGTAAACAGATCAAAATATTTTGGTGCTTTCTGCAAATAAACAGGTAAAAGTTCACACACATTTCATCTATATTCTACCCTACAGTGATTAAAAAAAATAAGTCCCTTTTGTTCTTTCAAATTCTTTTTACATAGTTCCCTTTCCACCTCCGGTTTTTAGCTTTTTTTTTGTTTTATATTACTTTGTTTTGCTCAACTTCCCATTCTTTCTATCTAGGTGCGTCTCAACCATTTTCCCCCCCTTTTTTTTTTACCCCCTTTTTTCCTTTTCTCATTTTCTGTCTCTATCACATAGCTGGTCTAAGTGTAAAACAGACATTTTTAAATTATAGTTGTTTTTTTTTTTTTAAAGATGTTATTTATTTATTTGACAGACAGAGGTCACAAGTAGGCAGAGAGGCAGGCAGAGAGAGAGAGAGGAGGAAGCAGGCTCCCCACTGAGCAGAGAGCCCGATGCGGGGCTCGATCCCAGGACCCTGAGATCATGACCTGAGCCGAAGGCAGTGGCTTAACCCACTGAGCCACCCAGGTGCCCCTAAACTATAGTTTTTTGATGAATAAAATTATTATCCATAAATTTTAATTACAGAAATTTAGTATTTGCTTTCTCTCTTAATTTATATAGCTTAGTTGGATCTACATAGGCTTGTTGGCAGGAAGGTAAATGCTCAGGTAAGGTGAGGGGCAATGTTTTGCTTCACCTGAGTGAAGTCCTAAACCAGGCAATCATCTCAGTTCTTAGTAAGCGACAACTCATCCCTGAGGAGATTAAGGAGATAATCATTTATTTGAAGCCATAGCAACCTGTCATTAGCCTATAAACACTGATATTTATATTATATTATGAATACACAGAGATATAACTGGAATTTTAATGGTTTTATAACTATTAATGTAATACTCCATTTGAAAATATTTATTTCCTCCATTTTTCTCTGATTTTCAGTAACTTTTCACAAAATGACTTGTCATATTCTCTAAAACTAAACATTATCTTTCAACAGCTTAGTATTTTCTTATATGAAGCCATGCTCCGTTTTTCTTATACCGTGTTTCATAAAAAATTTATTGAAAGATAACTCATATTTAATAAACTACATAAGTATAAAGCATAGAAATTTTTAAGCTGTAATTTATGTCTTGAACAATTAAACTATCACTACTATCAAGATAATAAACAGAAACACTGCCCCTCAAAAAAGTTTTCTTGACTCTCTTTACAATGTCTTTTCTCAACTAATCCATACCCAGCCCCAGCCCCATTAACCAATGATCTGTTTTCTGTAATGATACATTAGTTGTCGTGTTCTAGAAATATAAATATATGGGATCATATGCATGTATGTACATCTCTTTTTTTCCCCACATGGCATTATTAAGATTTATTCATGTTGTATACATTAATATTTTATTCTTTTAATTGCTGAGTAGTTTTTTTGTGTGTGTGGATATACCATTTGTTTATCCATTCACCTGTTTATGAACAATTGATGTTTCTAGGTTTTGCTTAATTCAAACAAAATTTCTATAAACATGGGTACACAATATTGCATTGATATATGTTTTCATTTCTCTTCACTAAATTCCTAAGAATTGAATGGTTGGTTTATATAATAAAGACTTATTTATTTATTTATTTATTTGAGAGAGAAAGAGAAAGAGAGCACATGAGGGGGAGGGGGAGAGGGAGAGAGAGAGAAGCAGACTCCTTGCTGAGACAGGAGCCCAATGCAGCGTTTCATTCTTGACCTTAAAATCATGAACTGAGCAGAAACCAAGAGTTGGTCCCAATATACCGAGCCACCCAGGCACCCCAATTATAATATATATACATTTGATATCATTAAAAAATAGCTAAATTGAAATCCAAAATGGCTGCACACAATTTTACATCTGCATTTGCAGTGTCTTAAGAGTTTCTGTTTTTCCATATTCACACAAATGCTTCTGATACTTTAACATAAAATAGTCCCACAATCACTTCTCCAATAGTTACAATTTACCAGTTCTGAAAAAAATTGGGTTAAAGATAGCATGTTAGTCCATTAAAAAAACAAAAATGCACTATGTTACTAGTATCACAGGTTGCAAGATCCAACAAGATCAGTAAGAGCTGAAGGATGACAGTAGAAAGAGTTGGGGAGTCATGGAGCAAACTTATAGAATGAACATGAACTTGAGGTTGTTCATGATAAAATGAGCTTTAGCTTGACTAAATATTTTACAAAAACTTTTTTTGAAAAGAAAACAGAACAAGTGGTCACTGAAAAACTTAGGTCTGAAAAATAGTTCTGAGTAGTGGAGGGCCTTGGTTAGCCAAGGAGACAGTCTATAAGCCTGGGATGTCCAGGCAACATAAGCACAAAAAAACCAAAGACAATTTTTGTCTCTTGAGAAATACTGTGCTAAATCCATTGGTTTCTTAGAAGAAAAATGCTCTCTAAAAAGGCAGGTTGTGGGTGCCTGGGTGGCTCAGTGGGTTAAGCCGCTGCCTTCGGCTCAGGTCATGATCTCAGGGTCTTGGGATCGAGTCCCGCATCGGGCTCTCTGCTCAGCAGGGAGCCTGCTTCCTCCTCTCTCTCTCTGCCCGCCTCTCTGCCTACTTGTGACCTCTGTCTGTCAAATAAATAAATAAAATCTTTAAAAAAAAAAAAAAGGCAGGTTGTTTTTGAACATTGTAGTAATGAGCCTCACAGTTCAAATTCAACAAATTTGGAATTTTAGGGTTTACTTGCAACTCTGTCACTAAGATTAAGTCAGGATTAGTTGGAAGCTCACTAATCCTATACTAGAATACTGAGTGAAAAACCTAGAAGAAAGTCTCTCTCTCTCTCTTTTTTTTTTAATAAACTTAAAAAATTCAGATCAGCCAAGCAAAAAAAACCGTGTTTTGAATACTTAGGTGGCAAAAGGAACACCTAGAAGGTGATCAGCACTGAGCAAAAAATGGGCTCAGTGGGACTGAGTTTGCTGTTTATGTTCTTATTCATTCACTTTTCCAGCTCCCTGATAGAAAGTGGGAATTCAGTGACACTGCAACAAGAGGTCATTTTTCTACCCAGAGAACCTTCTCATTAAGTTTCAATTATTATGCCAGTTTGTAAAAACTGCACAGTTTTTCCATGTTTCTTACATTCCTCACACATATAGGTGGTTAATGTCTCTTCACATGTTTCACAGCAGGATCTGAACTATTAGAACACTTTTAGCTAAAGTTCTTTTTCAACAGAGCATGTAAATTCGACCCCTGATGGGTGGTGTTTCTTCAGACATGATAAGAATCACTGACTCAGCCACTACCCCAACCAAGGACCCGTGGTGGAGACTAGCTTATTAAGGTTTCATTGGCAGTAGATGATGACAAATAGACCACACGTATTGCTCCACGATGTGTGCTATTTCCATGAGTAACCCAGAGAGACAAAGGGAGGAAAGAAGGGAGGGAGCGGTGGAGGGAGAGAGAGAATCAAAATGCCTTCTAGATGTTTAGCATCATGAAACAATCAGTGAGCAGCCATAAATCGTAGCTAGGTGATTTCTATAATATACACTCATGGGAATGACTTGGATTCAGCAAAATAATGATGTTGCAGAAATTAGATTTGCTTAGTGAAATTAGTTAAGAAACTTTGTACATGATTGGGTTTTTCCTTTAAGTGAGATAAACTAATACACCTGGAAATTCATCCTAATTTTAATAGGAAAAAAAAACTGCATACATATAAGGGGACTCAAATAACTACAAGTTTGTAAGTCTTATACATTTTAGTTTAATTGGGCCAAAAATCACATAAAAATAGAATATTCCCAAAATTAAACAAAAACTGCTCTTTACATTTTATATTTCTCTGTGTATCTTTTTTTGCTCTTTCATTTAATTTTCTCAAGAATCCTGCTGAAGATGAACAGAATAAGTAGTCAAATGGGGAAGTTAAAGGTTAAGTTACCAACGAAATTATACTGTCTGTCCAAGGAGAGTTCAGCCTTGCATTTTCTCCATTATAAGCTTGATACCCTGTCATACTGTGTCACAAAATTTGTACTCTCTGCCATGTCTCACAGGTATCAAACTGTCTTGCCAATAGTCAGGCAGTTCTAATTTACCCATGAGCTGAGCCACATATTTATAGCTCCCACAAAAAGTTTGCTGTTCAAGAAAAAGGAAAATTTTGAGGACCACAATTAAAGAGTTTACCAGCTAGTGTCCCCACAGAAAAGAGAAGGCAAATTCAATACAGGATAATTATAATTCTAGGAGGCTTTATTTATAATAACTTGCATAGGTATGAGAAAAGGTATGGGATAAAGGAAACAAGGGAGTTTACCCCAATGCCCTAAGGGATGTGGGTAAGAAGTGAGTTACCAAAGCCTGGGATCAGAAAAAAGTGGAATAAGGTCCTCTGTCTTGAGAGAAAAGTGACCTCTAACAACCCCAGGAAATCTTTCAAGGGAGGGTGTCGTGGATAAAGTACCCTCATTTCACTATCTTCATGATCTCCTACCAGAAGTACCCTATCCGCTGAACACCTAAAGGCACTGGATGTATAAACATAGTTAGGACAGAATAGCCTCTAGTTGTGGAGAGAAACATGGAGAGTGGATTTAGAAGAGGGAAAGGAGTAACAGGAAAACTTCAATCAGAGTTTTCTTAGGATGAAGAGACCACTGAGAATACTTCTACCTAATGGTAGAGAATTCTATCCCTTCTCCACGGCCTGCCTCTTGGTAGAGGCTTAGTTCATACTAATTTGTAAAACAGCATAACTTTTATCTGTACAGACATATATAGGATCTGATTTCAAGGCTATAAAAAGTAGAGAGCTCTAGGCAATGATTCTACAACTTCACCTGCCCTGCAAATGTATGTCATTTTATATGTCCACACGGTGGACATTCCGTGACAGTTCCCAGGTATATAATAAAAATGTTCAGATGTCTTTAAGATCTAAGCAATTATGAATGAGTAAATTATGCCAGGATTAAGAAAATGCACATTCTATTCAGTATTTAAAATGGTGAGTTCTAATTTTTCTCTATTACCTCCTCAATTTTTTTTAAAGATTTTATTTATTTATTTGAGAGAGAGTGTGATAGAGCATGAGAGGGGAGAAGGTCAGAGGGAGAAGCTGACTCCCCATGTTGCTGGGAGCCCGATGTGACACTCGATCCTGGAACTCCGGGATCATGACCCGAGCTGAAGGCAGTCGCCCAACCAACTGAGCCACTCAGGTGCCCTAATTTCCTCAAATTTGATAGGGATATGACTATAATACTACATCCTCTTTTTCTCTCTTTTGGAAAAGAAGAAAATAAAGACAACAGCAGAACAATACCAAAAACAAACAAGTAAAACCTCAGCAACCCAGTAGTAATTAGTTCATGCTCAAGGGACTTTCTAGTGTCTCTTGGCTACCTTATAATTTCAGGGAAAATCCTGAAATCATGAGGAATCCTTCTGGACAGGCAAGAGAACCAGGTCTTGGGGTACAGCAGTTTCAGGCAGGCAGAAAAATCTATCTAGTATATCTAGTGTTGGCTTAATCAAGCTACCCTGAGGAAGTTACTAAAGAGTATTACCTTTTGTGGATGTAAAAAGTTTCTATCTTTGGTCATAAGGTGAATTAAAAGTTTATCTGTTTCCAGGAGAAACAGATTAGTTGTCTAGGGATCCAGGAGTATTTCCTGACATCTCACCCACAACTCAGAGGCACATGACAATAGACATTTGCGTCTGGTGTGTCTTACGGCTTCTGTTGATCTGGACACTGCTTGGCTGTTACTGCTCATGCCCCGGGCGGGGCTGGCTCTTTAAAGTGTCTGCCAGTTGACTCTGCTGATCTTGACAGGGTTCACTCACATACCTGGGGTTTAACTATCTGTGCATTGAAGATGGTCTCTGCTGGGTTGATTGGGACAAGTCAGTGCAGCTTCACACCTCTTATCTTCCAACAGATTACAAAGGGAAATTTCTCCTGGTAGAGGGAGAAGCAAGAGTTAAGAACAAGCCTCTGTGCAAATCTTTTCATGTTTCTGCTTGTGTTACATTTCCTATAGCCTTACAGGCCAAAGCAGAGCCTATTTTTCCTTTTCTTAAGCTCTTTTTGGACTCGGTAACAATCTTATTTTTTACAAAAAACTCTGGTTAGTGAAATATTTTCTAGGTTACTTAGGAAAGTGGGGCGGGGAGAGAATGAAATAAGTATTTATAAAACACCTGGACAAACTCATCTAGCCAGCTATGGAAAGAGGAATAAATTAAAGAGAAGAGGAAGGGATTTTTTTTTCCTTTTTGATGAAGAAAAGACTTTTTATATTGTGCAACTCCCCATCCATTTTAGAGGGATGATAGAATACCATTCCACAAAGCCTTATAACCAGCCTGAAGCAGCAGTTCTGCATTCTCAACATTTACCTTAGAAAGAAACATTGGGTCTGTCAGGCTTGATAGTTCAGGATTTATTTGACTGACTTCATGATCTGACTCTGGGGCATGACTGCTCTTCTGAATTTCCTCTGTTTTTGTAAATCCTACCCACTCTTTAATGCTCACTTCATTTCCTCTCCTCACTCACTCATTTGTTTTTCTGGACAGCTCCCGCTCTTCTTGATTTCCCCATTTCCAAAATCTCCATGTAAACCACAAAATTTATTTCTCAAAAACTATTGTTCTTAGTACCTAGATAGGCATTTAATATGTGATAGGGGCTTGAATCGTATCTGCTTTAAACAGAGGGATATTAAAAAAAAAAAAAGTTAAAAAAAGTAAAAAGAGGAATATTATACAGTGTTTGTTTTATATGCTGTTTAATGTGCCTAAAGATACAACCAAAACCATTTTTACAGTTCTAAAGAAAAAGAGAAGTTGTTCTACTATTGAAATTACTTAACGATGGCAAAGAACTGAATCCAGAGAATAGAAGTATGCTAGAATTGACTTGAACTTCAGGATTTTGAGAATGTTTTCTTGTCAGAGAGAGACTATATATCAATTTTGGCAAGAACAAATAAAAAAGTTTTTGTGAGTTTCTTTGGAGCTCTAATTTGCCTCCTTCCAAATGTAATCTTACAAGAATTAAATAGCTTTGAGGAAGAGCATAGAAATTATTTTTTAAATTTTAAATTTTTCTAAGAAAATCCATTCTGGATTAGGGCATAAGAAATGAAACAGGAGTCTCAGGAAATTAAGTGGGATAAAATTTGGGGAAAACCAATGATTTTTTGCCACATGGTATTTCTGGAACTGTTTTAGGTGAGGATATGGAGAGGAGTGAAGCTATCAAAAGAGGTCTAAGCCTGTTGCTTCGTGGAGGACAGATCAGACCCAGAAAGGGTTTCTCTTCCCAAGGTTCTCTTAGGCAATGAAGTATCATAAACAGGAATAGGTGAAAATCATTAATGTTTCACAAAGGAATAAAGGAATTCTGAAAGAGCTACGAGAAGAAAAGTTCTTTCATTTGGGGTGTTACTGAAAGCAAACAGAGGCAGTTATTTAAATTTGCAGCTGCCTGAGACAGTGGATAATAGTTGAAGCAGAAATTAGGCTAACTAAAAAGCTTCAAATGAATGACATATCCATAGAGGCTTTGAAAAGCTCTGATATACCCCTGGGACCTTGTAAGATCAACACAAAAATATGGTTGTGTACAAACCCAGGGATCAAAAAGAGAAATAGATGCAAGAAGGTGCTGTGCTTTTACCTCTCGCTACTCTTACGGCTCTCACATGCAGGAAACAAAGATAAGTCAAAGATGTCAGTTGATGAAGTGAAGTTAAAGATGTGCCTCCAACATGCACAAAGAATTGCAGAGATGTATGTTTTCCAACAATTTTAGGAAATATTTGTCCAATCATTAGCTGAACACTAAGCTGACTTAACAGAGACTCCAGAGCTACAAATGACAAAGAATAAACTTCACAGAATACAGAATTAGTTTGTAAAACTCATTAAATAAACAACAAAAATAAAAAGCATCCATGATCAGCCTAAGTCGAGGTGTGGGGGAAGGGTGAGAAAATATGATATCCAAAGTTGCCATACGGTATTATTTACAATGTTCAGTTTTCAACAAAGAGTTATAGGCCATGCAAAGAATCTATAAAGTACGGTTCAAACAAAGAGGGAAAAATCACAACAGAAGCTGTCCCTGAGGAGGCCCTGATGTTAGACTTACTAGAAAAAGATTTTAAACCAGCTATTTTAAATATTTCATATAAATAAAAAGAACCATGTTTTAAAAACTGTTAGTATGAGTATAATGTCAAACCAATTAGAGAATAAGAAGATAAAAATTATAAGTTAAAAAAAAAGTTGATAAGTACAATAAGTTCAATGAAAAATTACCTAGAGAGGCACCACATCAGATTTGAGATTGTCTCTTTCCCTCTCCTTCTGCCCATCCTCACCATAGTCTCTCTCTTAAATAAATAATAAATGTCTAAAAAATACTTTCCAATAAGTAAAACAAATATAAAATAAACCAAAATTTATGGGATGAAGCTAGAGTAGTGTTTATAGTAATGTTCAGTAGTGTCTAGAGGGAAATGTATATCTATAAATGCTTATGTTAAAAAAAGAGATTAATAACCTAACTTTCTAACTAAAGAAATAAGAAAGCATGAACAAACTAAACCAAAACCAAAGAGAAGTAACAGAAATAAATGATAGAAAACCCAAAAGTAATAGAGAAAATTAACAAAACTAAAATTGTGTTCTTTGAAACATTAAAAAAATAAAAGCGACAAACTGATAGCTGGACAGCACAAGGAAACAAAGTACCAAAATTATAACTGTAATAAGGAACATTACTATAGAATTTATAGAATTAAAATCAATTATAAGGAAATGCTAAGAATAACTGTAAGGCAAAAGTGAGATAATTTGTACGAAATTGACAAATTATTAATAGACCTGTAACAATGAAATAGATTGTGTTAGTAAGCAAAAATTTTTCTTGCAAATAAAAGTATAGGATTAGACTTTAGCCAGTTAGTTAAAAAAGGGCCAAAGATTTTGAAGTCATTTCTCCTATGAAGATACACCATTGGCCAGTTAGCACACAAAATAATGCTTGATATCATTAAATAGGTAAATGCAAAGCAAAACTATAAGATACCGCAAAACTATAAGATAGCACTTCACACCTGTTAGAAGAGCTGTAATTTAAAAAAAAAAAAAAAAAAGACCATAGTAGGTTTTGAGGAAAATGTAGAGAAACTGGCACCCTCTTACACTGCTACTGGGATTGTAGAATGGTAGAGTCACTGTGGAAACTGTGACAGTGCCTCAAAAGTTAAACATAGTTACCATGTGCCCCAGGAATTCCATTCCTAGTTATATACACAAAAAAACTGACAAGACTGGTTCACAACAAAACCTACACACCAATGTTCATACTAGCTCTTCAGAATAGCTAACAAGTGGAAACAACTCAAATGTCCATCAGCTGATGAATGGATAAACAAAATTGTGATATATCCATATAATAGAATATTCTTTTACTATGAAGGGAATAAAATACTTACATATGCTAAACCATAGATGAATATTGAACACATTATACTAAGTGAAAGTAGCCAGACATAAAAACTGTCATGATTCCATGTATGTGAAATATCCAGAATAGGCAAATCTCTAGAGACAGAAAGTTAATTATTTGTGCCAGGGGTTAGAGGGAGGGAAGAATGGGAGTGACTGCTAATAGACTGTGATTTCATTTTAGGGTGATGAAAATATTCTTGAATTAGAAAATCATGATGTTTTTACAACATGGCTTAAACCCACTGATTTGCACCTCAAGGGTTAATGTGTAAAGTATATGAATTATATCTCAAGAAAAAATCAACTTTATTGAGGTATAATTAATTACATTTACTCAGATTTCAATCTTTGCAGAATATGTGAATACAGTATGTATCTCCATTTATTTAGCTCTTCAATCTCTCAGCCATATTTTGTGATTTTTTTACTGTGTAGGTCTTGCACATCTATCATTCAATTTACCCTAATTATTTCATATTTTTGATGCTTATATTGTACTTATCATTTTACTTTCAAGTTGTTCAATGCTAATATATGAAAATAGATTTTTTTTTTTGGTATATTTATATAATGTCCTGTGGCTTTGCTAGCTCAATTGCTAGTTCTTGCAATTACTAGTTTTGTTTTGTTTGTTTTGTCTCATTGTTGTTGTAGCAGTGGATTCCCTCAGATTTTCTCTATAAGACCATACAATCTCCAAGTAAAGAGAGTTTTATTTCCTTTCCAATCCATATGCATTGGATTTTTTTTTTTTTTTAAGATTATGTGTGGCAGGGAGGCAGAGGGAGAAGGTGAGAAAGAATCTTAAGCAGATTCCAGGTCTAACGCTGAGTCCAATTTGGACTCCATCCCAGGACCCCGAGATCTTCGGCCTGAGCTGAAATCAAAAGTCTGAAGCTTAAACAACTGAGCCACCCAGGCGCCCTGCATTTTATTTCTTTTAAATCTATGGAGACATACTGGTTTTTTGTTTTGCTTTGCTTTGTTTTTGTCCCAGAATAATGTGTATCTTGATGTTTTTTCCATGTATGCTTGAAAAGAACTACCATTGGGTGAAGTTCTCCATAAATGTCAATTAAGTCTGGGTGCTTTAGAGTTGTTGTTGTTTTTATTTTTTTCCAGGTTGCTTTCTGTTGATTGTCCTATTATTTCTTGAGAGAGGAGGTACTGAAATCTCTAACTATAATTATGGATATATCAATTTCTCCTATTAGCTTTATTTATTGTTTGCTTCAAGTATTTTCAAGTTTATTAGGATTGTAGTAACTCTCTTAACAGAATTATTATGGCCTCTTAACAAATTAATTTCTTTATCATTGTGAAATAACTGTCTTCATTTCTGATATTTCTTGCTTTAAATTCTACCTTGTCTGTTTTTAACATAGCTATTATAGTTGTTTTTATTAGTGCTAGCATGGTATATATTTTTCTTTTTCTTTTTAACCTAAATGTGGTTTTGTATTTAGTTTCTTATAGGTAATGTATTGTTGGGTGTAGTGTCTTTAAAATACGGCCATAAATTATTTGATATTCCTTCTTCCAACAGTTGAAGTCTTCCCCTTTGGTGCAGGTTAGATTCAGGGACTCACTTTTAACAAATTGAATAAAGCAGACACAGTAGTGTAAGACTTCAAAAACAAGGTCATAAAAGGTACTGCAGTTTCCTCCTTGCTCTCTCTTTTAAATACCTCATTTTGGGTAAGCTATTTGCTTTATCACAAGACTCTCAGTCTGCATGGTGAAAAGATCCACGTAGGGAGGAACTGAGTCGTTCTGCCAACAAGTGGATCTTCCAGGCCACATGAAGCCTTTCAGGCACTGGAGGATGATTTGGCCATGACCCCACAAAAGACCACAAGCCAGAACCTCTCAGTAAAGCTGTTCTCAGATTTCTGACCCTTAGGTCTTATTATTTATTCAATCAAGTAATCTTTGCCTTAAATTGGTTTGTTTGGGCCATTGACATGTAATGTGATTATCAATATGACTAGGCTTAAATCTGTCATATTACTCTTTGTATTCTCTTCCAATCCATAAACATTATATACTTTCCCATTTATTTACTTTCTTTTTTTTTTTATTTTTTAAAGATTTTATTTATTTATTTGCGAGAGAGACAGTGAGAGAGAGAGCATGAGTGAGGAGAAGGTCAGAGGGAGAAGCAGACTCCCCATGAAGCTGAGAGCCCGATGCGGGACTCGATCCCAGGACTCCGAGACCATGACCTGAGCCAAAGGCAGTCATCCAACCAACTGAGCCACCCAGGCGTCCCTTTTTTTTTTTTTTTTTTTTTTTTTTTAAGCTAAGTAAGCCCTATACCCAACATAGGGCTTGAACGTAAGACCTTGAGATCAAGAGTCACATACTCTTCTGACTGAGCCAGCCAGGTGCTCCTCTCCCTTTATTTAGATTTTCTTTCATTTCTCTCAGCAATATTTTTTAGTTTTCGGCTTAGAAATATCAATATCTGTAATAAATTTAGTATATAGTTTTTACGATATTGCAAACATCATTTAAAAATAGCATTTTCAACTGTTTGTTGGTAGCATATAAAAACAAAATTGATCTCTGTATGTTGACCACATATATTGGCATCTCAAAGTAATACTGTGGAAAGGAAAACGAGTTAGAATTTCTTTTACGTAACTCCCATTTGTATATAAAAAATGGTCTTCTTTATTTTAACAGATGAATATTTCAGTCCCTTGTCCAGACAGCATATAAAGTAGTATCTTATAGGACCTTCTTAAACAATGATTCTGCTTTGTGTCATTATAATTCAAAGTGATAGACCATGGGGGAGAGGGGGGAAAAAAAACAAAAAACAAAGTGATAGATCAATGGTAGGGATTTCAGGTTACAAGGTCCAGTTGTGATGATAGCTCTATATTTAGTAAGTTAGAGTTTTCTGATAATCCCCAAATTAAGCCATGAAAGTAACCACATATTTTGTCAATTTATAGATATGATGTAGTCTCCATTCTTTTGGGGGAAATTACTGACCAATCCCCATGAATTTATGGCAAACAAGGCATTAAAATTTGCTAAGCAATTTTGCTAAGGTTTTTTTTTCCCCTCTAAATCCACATCTATTATTTGTTTTATTGCCAAAAAAGATGGAAATTTTAAGTAGTTTTGGCTCACAGCCTCAATCCTTGCAGTTCTGAAAAACCATGTGCAGCAATCTCCATTTGTCTAGGAATCATTTAACAGGAATTCATTTGACAAGAGCTTTCTCAAAAAGGAGGTTCCTATACAGGTACTCAAGATAATATAGCTATTTTTTTTCCTAGATAATTTTTATTCTTTTTAAAGATACAATGAGCTTTAATTTCTTATAAACTTGGAAATACCTTTTTGTGATAAGAGCAATATTTCACTGCATCTGGGAGTAGGTAGGAGTTTGGAGGAATATATTCTTTTTTGTTGATCTATCACATATATAAAATACATACAATTTTTTTTGTTGTTGCTTAAATGAGTCCTGTGCAAATGGTCTAAACTCTTTATTATGAATTTTCTGGTATGGACATTGGGGAGGGTATGTGCTTTGGTGAGTGCTGTGAAGTGTGTAAACCTGGTGATTCACAGACCTGTACCCCTGGGGATAAAAATATATGTTTATAAAAAATAAAAAATTAATTAAAAAAAAGAGAAAAATTTACAATTAAAAAAAAGACATGGAGTTCATCATGTTATTTTTGTAAATTTTGGCATTATTTGAATAGCTCAGGATTTAGTCTACAAGCAAATAAATACTAAAATTTCCCACATATATGAATATCTGAAATAAATGGGGTTTATATTACCCATAATTTTTGAAAAATAAAGGCATCATATGAGTTTCTAATAGGAATTACATAAAATATAAAATAAATAACTTCAAAAGGATATTTTTAGATGCCCAAATTTAAGAGACTAAATATCCAAATTATTGCTATATAAATAGATGGACTGATAGTCATTTTAATTTTTAAAAAATAATCATTTATTTTAAAAATAGCAAGCTCAGGAAATAGAATATTATCTTCAATTTCTTTTCTATCATCCATAGACCTCCATATGTTGCCAGGTATAGAGAAAAATTCAGGATTTATGTGGAGAAGTTGAGTATAATTACATCAAATTACATCAAAGATGGATCTAATCATCCAATTCCACCATTTCTTTTGCCTTCCCTTTAAATTTGGAGAAGAGTTTTCTCTCTTTTCTTTTAAATTTTCCACTTAAAGCAAGGACAAATCAGAGATACAGATTAAATCTACATATATGTAAAGCATCATTTTTTTTTCATTCATTCATATGTAACAGGCTTTTGTTTAATGTCTTCAGTGTACCAAGATACTGGTAATATTAAGGATATAAGGATGAATTATGACTCTGGGGATAACAATGTTGACTTATTTTTTTTTAAGATTTTTTTAAAAGATTTTATTTATTTATTTGAGAGAGAGAGAGAGAAAGAGAGCATGCATGGGAGGGAGGGGTAGAGCAAGAAGCAGACTGCCCTGATGAGCAGGGAGCCCAAAACTGGCTGGGTTTGATCCCAGGACCCTGGGATCATGCTTTAAGTTGAAGGCAGTCTCTTAATGGACTGAGCCCCTTTGGATTTGATTTGATTTGGATTTGATTTGTATTTTATTTTACTTTATTTTATTACTATTTTTTAACCCACTGAGTCAGCCAGGTGCCCCTATTTTATCATTATTTTTTAAAGATTGTATTTATTTATTTGATGGAGAGAGAGCAGAAGCAGGGGGAGCCCAGGCAGAGGGAGAAACAGGCAGAGGGAGAAGCAGGCTCCCCGCTGAGCAGGGAGCCCAATGTGGCACTCAATCCCAAGACCCTGGATCTGGACCAGAGCTAAAGCCAGATGCTTAACTGACTGAGCCAACAAGTCCCCACCTTAAGATTTATTTTTAAGTAAACTCTGCATCCAACATGGGGCTCATACTCACAACTGTGAGATCAAGAGTCACATGCTGTATCATTTAGCCAGCCCCACATCTCCACAATGCTGTCCTAATTTGATGAATCATGGCAATGGAGATTATAGGAAATTTTTGTGTTAAGTAATTTTTTATCTTCTAAATTTTCATTAAAAACTATGAGATTCAGAACCACTACTCTATGACACATAGTTAACTCAAACCAGAAAACCTAATATTGGTCAATATTAGCAACAGAAAAAATACTTATTCTTTTATTGTGAGATTTAAGAGTTTTTTTAAAAGTTTGGTTATCATTAAAATTCAACTCCTTGGAGCTATAAAATAAAATTATTGCTTTTGCTCGATGTGAATTGGTGCATATATTATTTAAACTACTGTTAATTTGTGTGTCACATTGAAATAATTGCTCTGGAGTCCATAATATCATTTGTTGAGGAATCAAGGTACCATTGCTTGATTAGATTTAAATTTAATCTTAAAAATCAACCTGAAAATTTCTTCATTTGATTAGACAGATGTCTAAATTATAACTAGGAAATGCAAATAATATTTCCATATATTTACTGATAAACTAGAATTCTAAATTATTACAAGGTTGAAATGGGTTTCCTTACAGTATATATTTTCACTTACTTCTAATCAATATATCTTTTGTAAACATAAAACAGAACAAGTATAGTTAAAATGTTAGAAATGGAAATGGTGAATTTAAAAATAATATCTCAAATAAATGACATTCATTTATTCATTACAGACTATAAAAACTGAGGATATTATTTCAAGGTAACATTATAATACATACTTTATCAAAAAATACCTGGTTATTTAAAATACAGTTAAAAGATAATATGTTTGAAAGTATAATGAACTTTATGGTAATGAATTAATGCCACAAATAGATATTAAATAAGCAACTGTGTTATATGAAGGTAATTGTAATTGCATTACATATGAAAACTTTTTTTTTTAAGTAGGCTCCACATCCAGTGTGTCGCTCCAATTTTAGTATATGTGCTGCCGAAGTAAGCACTCCATGTCCAGTGTGGAGCTCTACACGAGGCTTGAAATCAGGACCCACAGATCCAAGACCTGACCTGAGATCAAGAGTTAGATGCTTTACAGACTGAGACACCCAGGAACTCCTAAAAACATTTTATAATAAAAAATTGGCATGTGGTTTGATAAAACTTGCTAGTGTATCTATGTGATATTCTCTCTATATGCAAATTTTATTTTATTTTGAAATCATCAGTAATAAATTATGTTATAAATATCATCAGTGATATATACGTACTTTCCTCTTAATATATATACCTCAATAGTTTAATAAATGCAGAGCTTTGGTTATGTTGAAACTGGAAGCAAATGTGTTCCTGTCTCCCATGGTGCTGCTATAGTACTAGGAACAGAGGAAGAGTCAGAATTTACGTGGAATGTATATGGAATATAATTAGCTCCAAAGATAGATCTGATGTCCCAATTACAAAATATTAATGATACTAACAATAACATCTTACTGTATACCTCACTTGTCCTAAACACTTTACTATGTTGGCTCATTTAATATTCACAATAACCTTATTGGGCACATACTATTATTATACCCATTTTATAGTTGGAAAAACCAAATTGCAGATATACGCAAAGCTTTCTTTTGACCATATATTCCAGTCATATATTCTGACCCTTGTCTCAGAAGCAACAACTAGTATAAGTTTGGTAGATATTCATCTAGTCCATTTTTATCTTTGACATTCGTATGCTTAACCACAAACAATATTTAATATTGTGTTCTGTGTTTAAATGCCTATAAACAGCATCAAACTGTATGTGTGTTCTGAAATTTTTTCAAGATTTAGACATGTTCTTATATGTTTGTCTATTCCTTTCAATTGTTACATTTTAATCCAACCATTCTGATTTTATAACTATGAAGTGAAAGGTGAGTTATTTTATTTAACAAGGTTAATTTAATAAATTAACGTTCAGTTCCCTTTACTGTCAAGCCAGTACGTCCTCCACAACATAGAGCCACTATCATATACATCCTGCATGATCTTGTATAAAAACGACTGTAGATTTCAGCACTCATTAGTAAACATGGTAAAGATGATACAGCTGAATTAGATGATCTCTACTTTCAAAATTCTAAAAGCCTCAACTCTGAAAACCTGTTTCATAGGGACTATATTAGGTATTTCTTCATGAATATATTGACTTCTTGATATTAACTTTTGTGTTATCTTGAAATCTCTCACAGTTCTGGACACATATATAGTTAGGGAGGAATCAAGATTTGTGAAGCATATCTACTTCTGTACACTAGTCTCTCCATAAAATTCTCTGAATAGCCTTCCCGTAAGAGTACCTCTACTGTGTACTCTGCTGCTTATTCTTTTGTCTGCAGAACTAACTTGGTGATATCAAAAGAAATAACATGCCTAAAATCCTTTAAGTCATCTTTTGTTTTTCCATAACCATTAAAACTGTTCTTTGCACCCAATCCTTTCTGTGTGTGCATGTACAGTTTCTTGAACTTAAAAACATTTAAAGAGAAAGCCACTAAATTATAGCTTTTTGTAATCTGTTATAAATGATGAAGCCTCACACTTCCATTTTAATTCCAAATATATACTTTCCAAATGATTTTGTGTAATATAAAAGCCCTTGAGTTCAAGAAGTACTAGGATTTTCTTTATTCGCTGAGTATAATATTTCTAGTCTCTAATGTCCTTACAGTCGCTAGTCTCTGATAAATAGCCAGAGGATTAATGTTTTAGTGAAAGCTAGCTTGTCACCTTCAAAAGGAAACCTCTTCAAATCAAAGTCTCTTATGTGCCTTGACTACAAAGTGAATCTTAAATAAACACTGTAAAAAGAAAGAGAAAGAAAAATTATCTTTCCAACCACTTTTCTGCTTTTATCAATTTGTACCTATGTTATCCATGCACGCAAATATATATGTATATATGTATGTGTGTGTGTGTGTATATATATATATATATATATATATATATATATATAACTGTATATACTTGTTTGCAGGTATCTTTGAATGTCTACACATTCTCTCTTAAGTAACAATAATAATGCCACTGAAAGTAAATGACTGCACATTGCTTTAAGTAATTTAATGATCGTATTATCTTAAGGTAACATGAGTGCAAAAGTACTCTGAATAGATTTAAAAAAAAAAAATCACTCTCCAAATATTTTAAGGTTGGTGGATCCTCATGTCAAAATTTGATTTCTCTAGCACAGTAAGTTGGTATAAGCAAAAATTTTATTAGTTCTCCCATAAGCTGGAAACCTAGAGCAATCTAAACAGCAAATAAATATGCCAAAATTGTTTCGTGTCAATAAAGCACTGGAATAATGTTTAAAGACGTTACCAATACTACTAATTCTCCTTCACTTCTTTTCTCTCAGTTACTGAATCATTACTTTCCTACTAAGGTCTAATATGAAAGTAAGGTGATACAGTCAGGAGATGATAAAAGGAGGAATTTCTGAAAGAATACATAAATCAAAACATTTAAAAATATCTATCCCGATTTTACTCACTTGACTTGATTTCTTTGGAAAAAAACAGGTGATTTTATAGCTTTCCAGGTTTATTTGTTTGCCGTTGATGGCATTATTCTGGACCCTCTTTGTTTCCTCATCTTCTAAGCTGGAGGGTAGTTAATGGTGATTCAGTGTGCTTTATCTAAGAGATCTTATTGATCTGGAAGTCATAGGTTCTCCCTACAGTTTCTATAGCCTGGAGACTGCTGCACTTGTCATCACAAAATCATGTTACATAATTTAAGTGTTATTTAATAACATATCTGACAAAGTAATTGTGTTTTTTTTTAAATACTGGTTCATTTTAATTTGACTACTTCAATAATAGCATCCAGGGAGGCAACTTGAATATTTCTAAATCCATTTTAGGCACGCTTCTTCTGGGAAGTTTTCACGCTGTTAGCTAATCTCATTCCTAGCGATTTAATTATTATTTAACCAAAGAAAGTATTATTTTTCTGAGATTTGCCTGTTTCACCTTCTTCTCTAATTCTTAGTGCCAATTCTTACAATGAACCTACTGGGAGGTATAAAGTCTTCTGTAGAATGAACTCAGATACAACATGAAGTACTTTTATATATTTGACTTAAAAAAAATCATGACCAAATAATTTATGTAACAGAAAGATAGTGTGTAATACAATTATACCACTTTTGCGTATCTGATTTAAATCCCTCACACTGTAGAGTACTAAACGAAGCCTTTTCTGAAATATAATAAAAATATTATTTCAATATGTATTTATAGTCTATATATTCAAGAGCCATTCTCATAACCAATGACATGTTATAATTTTAGCTTCATGGCTTAGTAATAGTATTACATGTAATGAGTAAGGGTACACTTAAAAGTATGTTTGATCTAAAATACCAAGTGAGAAGCTCATAAAAACTGTCTCAATAATGAATTCCACAAAAATGTATAAGAAAAGAATAGTACATGTTAGGATAATATGTGAATTAATAACAGATGCCAATTCAGTTAATGTTTGTCCCAACTTCCATGTTAACTTCATTCTATTTCCTTATTTTGGCTTATGAGATATGAGACTGGTATTGCCCCAGGGAGGGGAGTGGTCCTAGAGTAACTATTGGACCAAATACACAATTCACAACTTCATAAATAAAAAATAAACTTGTCCGCCCAAAGACATAGCTAAAGCAAAATAAAATAAAATACAATGAAATATGCAGAAGAAGACAAGATCAGGCATAAGCAGCTACCCCACAACCATCTACCATTACCACTGATCTTTCAAAAAGAGATTTGAAAGGAATGCAACAAGAATGACAGATGCCAATGGCAGGGACCTGCCTCTTTCTCTGTACTCTAAGATCCTCTGTCCTCTCTGTCCTCTAAGATGAGACTCTAAAATCTCCAAATAAATTTAATACTCTAGCAGAAAAGACTTGCACCCTCTCTTTGTGTGGAATTCTAGGAGCTGGCAATTTTAAAATAATCACTCTCACTACAAATAGTGTGAAAATGGCCTGTGAATGGCCTTAGAAATAGATTCAGATAAGCAAAGACTATGTGAACATTTCTAGAGCCAAGAACACTGTGAAATTAAGGTAAAGCTACAGAATAGCATGTGACTAGAAGGCTTTTGCTGACATAATGAGAGACTGGTTTCAGAAGACTTCAGAAGTTTTCAGAAGACTGAGTAAAATACAGGACATCTCCATATATGTATTTGGCAGTAAATGTATTAATTTACCTGACATCTTTACAGCACTGATGAAATGCTACTGATAGTGAGGACAAAATCAATCTTAAATTAAAGCAAGACTGTCAATATAAATCTCATAAACAAAAAGGATTTCTCTTGATAAAGGCATTATAAAATATCTAATTTAGAAGTACATTAAATACATGGATATATGAAGTTTCCATATGTCTAATGAATGAAACAATTATTAAAAATAGTTCATATTTCAGAGTAAAAAACCCTATTACTTAGTTATCTTTAATAATAACTGTTTGGCAAGTTATTATAGTCAATAACAAACTGTTAAAATAAATGAATGTTTTGATAATTAATTATAATTGTCATTAGCATGAACAAAATATATGTATAGAAAAATTCCTTTTTCAATATTAAAACACATAAAATACTTGTCTTTCATTAATATTTCAATGTGCAGATCAGCAATTATTTTTTTCCAGACATGGGAAATTCATCTTCAGCTCAGTTCTATTCAAATATTTCAGATTCCTTAATAGTTTTTTCTGCCCAAGATATCTTGAATTCTAAACATTAATAGTAATTAACTCTGAAGGCTATTACTTTAATACAAAAAGTACTGTCAGGTTCATGGGTTACATGCAATAAATTAAGCTTAAACATCAGGGACAATAGTCTACTTGATTTGAGGGATGTAGATACAAAAGAATTGCAGATGAACATGGAAAAGATTTTTACCACCTGGAAAGCCTGAATGTCCTTATGAGCTCTGAGGGGTCAGAGAGATGGATGCTCACATCTGCCACCCAACTTTTATCCTTCTGAGTTTGTCAGGTGTAGGTATATTTAACAAGTTTACCAACTTCATCTGCATATTAAATTTAGTATAGTTGACTGTACAGGATACACCTAACACATGCAACTTAGTATCTATAGAGAACAGACTTGGAGTTAATGTCCAAAATTACTGCTTACCTGTCTCTACAATGAATACTTTGAAAGAGTAGTGGGAGACGGATTGTTTTGAAGGGATATTAGGGAGTATTTTATTTTTAACTTCCATTATTTTAAATTTTTTTAAAATTTATTTGTGGGAGAGAGAGAGTATAAGTGGGGTTAGGAGCAGAGAAAGAGGGAGAAACAGACTCACTGCTGAACAGGGAGCTGGATGCAGGCCTCTCAGTCCCAGGACCCTGAGACCATGACCTGAGCCGAAGGCAGACACCTAACTGACTGAGCCACATTGGTGCCTCTGTTTAATTTTTACCAAATATGCTAGTTTTGTAGTTTAACTAACATAAATAAGAAAATGAAAATGTGTTTGAGCTTGAGTCTATGGTTGAGTTTAGGAAATCTATGCTTGAGTTTAGGAAGATGCAATTATTTTCTACTTCTTTATATAGAAATTAATTATACCAATTAAAGCAAATGTAACATTTATGTTCAAGAAAAAAATTAAAAGATCCTTTACTTATATAAGAAGCAGATTGTTGGTACAAATAGTCCAACTTCTGTTGTAGACTCTCTCCCTAATACTTGCAAACTTTCCTTAGGATTATTCAGTTATATGTATGACTTCTACATCTCTACAGAGACTCTATATACTATTTGTAAGGTTTACTGAGGTACAATTTATTTTTTTTATGATTTATTTATTTGAGAGAGAGAGGGAGAGAGAGAGAGAGGAGGGGCAAAGGCAGGGAATCCTCAAGAAGACTCCTCGCTGAGCACAGAGCCTGAGGTGGGACTTGATCTCAGATTATGACCTGTGCCAAAACCAAGAGTCAGATGATTAACCAACAGAGCCACCCAGGCTCCCCTGAGATTTAATTTATGTACAACAGAACGCATTATCTATTGGTACATACTACAATTTGTTTTGATAAATTTACAGAGTGGTTTGACCACCACCTTGGTTGAGATACACATTTTCGTCATCCCAAATATTCCTTATGTCAGTTTGATATCTACCCGCCTCAATCATTGCCAAAGCCAAACACTGACCTGATTTCTGTCCTTATAATTTCCCTTCTCCAAAAAAGTCATATAGCAATACAGTGTGTACTTTTTGCCTAACTAATTTCACTTAGCATTTTTTTGATATTTCATCATGTTGTTGCTTATGCTAGTGATTCATTATTATTATTTCTGTGTCATAATAAGCATGCATGAACTGTGATTTAAAAAAAAAAAAAAAACAATACCCAAACTGAGAACTATTTGGGTTGTTTTCAGTCTAGGGTTATTATGAATAAAGCTGTTATAAACATTCACTTATAAGCCTTTATGTAAACATATGTCTTTCTTTTTCTTGGGTAAATGATTAGAAGAGTATTTCATAGGATCTTATAATAGGTACAACTCAATAAGCAGTGCCATGTTCTTTCCCAGAATGGTGTCACATTTTGATTCCTACCAGAAATGTACAATATTTCTGGTTGCTCTGATTTCTTGTTAGCTTTTTAAACTTTCTGGTTTTTGTATTTGGCCATTATAGAAAGTATGTCTCAATATCCCATAGTGGTTTTAGCTTGCATTTCACAAATAACTGATGATATGAACAGCCTTATATGTTCTTACTTGACAATTATCTCTTCTTTGATGAGATACCTATTCACATCTATTACTTAATTTTAATTGGATTAATTTTTAATTAAGTTATAAATTTTCTGTATATATTCTGGATCCAATTTCTTCAACAAAAATGTGATTGGCTATTATTTTCTCCCAGTCTGTGAGTAGCCTTTTTATTTTTTTAATAATATTTTTAGAAGAGCATAAGTATTAAATTTTGAGTGTCCAACTGGTTCGGTTTTTTTAATATTTTCTAACATGGAAGAAAACATTACCTAATCTAATGTCACAAAGGCTTTCTCCCATGTTTTCTTAAAGAAGTTTTATAGTTCTATTATGTTTTACAGTTAGGTATATTATCCATCTAATGTTGAATTTTTTATATGGTGCAAAATATGAGTCGTTTCATTTTTATATGAATATTTAATAATTCCAGCACCGTTTGTTAAAAGACTATGTTTTTCCCCAATGAATTACCCTAGCACCTTTCTCTTTGTAAAATCAATTGAATATTTTTGTATGGATCTATTCCTGGACACTGTATTATTTTATTGATCTATATCTCTTTGCCAATTCTGTACTAACTTGATTACCATATTTCATAATACATTTGTTTTAAACCTGTTTGGTTAATGTAGGTCTTCTACATTTCCATATAAAATTTCAAATTGGCTTATTAATGTCTACAAAAACCCTGCTGTTATTTTAATTGTAATTGCACTGAACCTATATATTAATTGACAAAATTGCTAACTTAACAATATTGAAGTTCCCATCCATTAACTCAGTGGAAAGCTCTCTATTTGGATCTACTTTAATTAACTTCATCAGTATTTTGTAGTCACTATTTCCTAGTTTTAAGCACACAATTCTTTTACATATTTTCTTAGACTTAGAGCTGAGTATATTTTATTAATGCTATTATCAGTAATATTGTTCTGTTGGCTACTTTTAAATTGTTTTTTCTAATATCTAGATATGCATTTACATTTTTATTGATCTTTTGCTTGAAACCTGCTTTTGCACTTACTGGTATTAAGTGAGTTGGGCTTTTTTCCCCCAAATTATTTAGGGTTCTCTATGAGTTGTTTGTTTTTTGTTTGTTTGTTTGGGGTTTTTTTGTTGTTGTTTTTTTTCATCAGTGGAGCCTCTGACTCTGAGTTGTTTATGTTAACTGTCCCCCTCCACCCCCACCAACTTTCACACCACTCACAGTGTTATTTCTTGTTTTCAACCTTTATGACTTTTATTTGTTTCCTTACATTATTTCACTGGCTTGGACTTTCAGTACAACTATCAGTTTCTTACCATTAAATAACAAGGGAACTATGTTTCCCATAGAATACCCTTAAGTTGAAAAAGTTTCCTTCTACTCCTAGATGCTGACAGTTTGTATAATGTTTGTATTTTGGAGACTTGTCAAACATTTGTCTAAATCTATCAAGATAATAATTTATATTTTAGTCTGTTGATAGGGTGATTTACACTGATCAGTTTTTAAATATTGAACCGATTTTGCATTCCTAGAATAATCTCATATTGTCCAGATTTATTATTTTTATATATAATTCTGAATTTTACTTACTAATATTGATATTGTGTGTTCACATTTATGAGGAATACTGGTCTATAATTATCATTTTTGTTATTTTTGACTGGCTTTAAGCTAATGGTGGCCTCATAAAATGAGCTGGGAAGTATTCTGGTAGATATTGTCTACAATTAATATTATTTCTTCCTCCAATATTCTATAGAATTCACCAGTTAAATCATCAGATATGCAATTTTCTTTGTGGACGTTATTTAATAATAAATTTGATTTATTTTATATATAGGGTTTTAATTCTTCTTTAATAAATTCTCCTGTTATTTTAAATATTTCATATATGGTCCATTTCATTGATTTGGTGGATTTATTGAGGTCACATTATTCAAAACATAGTTCCCATTAGTATCTGTAGACTCTGCAGTGAAGTCCCCCCTTCATTCTTTTTATTTTTTTTTTTAAGATTTATTTTTTCCTTTTTTTTTCAGTTATTTAAATCCAGTTCACCAACATATAGTACATCATTAGTTTCAGAGGTAGTGTCAAAGGTTAAAAGTAGAGCTACCTTACGACGTAGCAATTGCACTACTAGGTATTTGCCCTAAAGATACAGATGTAGTAAAATGAAGGGGCAATGTTTATTTATTTATTTTGGAGAGAAAGCATGAGTGGGAGAGGCAGAGAAGGAGAGAATCTGAAGCAGACTCTGTGCTGAGTGCATAGAGCCCCACACTGGGCCTGATTCCATGAGCATGAGATCACAACCTGAGCAGAAACCAAGAGTCAGGTGCTCAACTAACTGTGCCACCCACGTGTCACCTCCTCTTTCATTCTTGACATTTGTAATTTGTGTTTCTTCATATATACAGGTATGTATATATATGTATAATTGATAAATATCTAAGCCATTTATTTATAGGCTGTAGGTATGGCTTAGATATTTATTAATTTCACTGCTTTTTTTTAAAAGCAAACATGGGTTGATTGATTTTTCTTTATGTTTTATTTGTTTTCAAGTTCTTTGATTTCTTCTTTTACATTTATTGTTTTCTACCTTATGTTTGCTTCAATCTGTTCTTTTTCTAGTTTCTAAAGGGGGGGGTTCAGATTATTGATTTAAGGCAGCTTCCTTCTTTAATATCAACATTAATTAATTTTATAAACATTAATTTTATAAACTTCCCTTTTTATATTGCTTTTTGTTGAGTTTCAGAAATTTTCATATGTTGTGTTTTCATTTTCACTTACTTTCAAATATTATCAAATTCCCCTTATAATTTATTTTTCAAGCCAAAGTTAGTAAGAAGTATATTGTTTGGTTGCCAAATTGTATGTTTTTATTGCTAATAACAAATCACTACCAACTTAGTGGCTTAAAATAATATGAAATTATATTATAGTTATGGAGGTCAGAAGCTTAATATGAATCTCATGGGGCTAAAATTAAAATGTCTGCAGCATCACATTCATTCTGGAGGCTCCAAGTGAGAATTTGTTTCCTTGCCTCACGTCGCTTCTAGAGGCCGCCTCACTCCTTGACCCCTTCCTCCATCTTCAAAGTGCATCACATCAACCACTGCTTTCATAATCATATCTCTTTTTCTTTAACCCTCTTGCTTCTGTCTTAGAAGGACCCTGTAATTACACTAGGCCAACCCACATAATCAAGAATAATCTTGCTATCTCAAGATCCTTAATTTGGTCCTTAATTTAACTACATCCCCAAGTCCTTCTTACCATGTAAAGTAACATAGTCATAGTTTGAGGACATCTTTGGGGGCCATAAGTATGTTCACCAAAAATATTTGAGAATTTTTCTAGATTTATTTATTTTATTGATTTTTAGTTCTGGCCTGGTCAGAGATGGCACTTGGTATAAACTGAATTATTTTAAATTTTTTGATATTTATTTTATGGTTCATAATATGATCTATGTTAGTGAATAATCTACATGTGCTAGCATATAATGTATATTCTGGTCTTACTGGTGAAGGGTATTTTTTTTTTTTAAGATTTGTTTATTTGAGAGAGAGAAAGAAAGAGAGTGACCACATGAGTTGGGAGAGGGGCAGAGCAAGAGAATTTCAAGCAGACTCTCCACTGAGTGTGTAGCCCAATGTGGGGTTCGATCCCATGACCCATGAGATTGTGACCTGAGCTGAAACCAAGAGACAGACATTCAACTGACTGAGCCACTTAGGCACCCCTGGGTGAATTGTTTTATAACTCAATTGGTCACTTTGGTTGATAGTATTATTCAGTTATTATATATCCTTATTGATTGTGTAGTCCGATCAGTTACTGAGAGAAGTGTGTGGAGGTCTCCAAATATGTCTCCTTTCAGTTATATCAGCATTTTATTAATATAATTGAGGTCATATTGTTATTTGCATATTCTTATCTGATCAGACAGCTATAATAAAAATACCATAGACTGGGCAGCTTAAACAACAATTTACTTTTATACTTCTAGAGGTTGGGGAGTCTAAGATTAGTGTGTTGCCAAATTTAATGTCTGATAAGGGCCTGCTTTCTAGTTCCTAGAAGGGTAGAGGGCTGCCTTCTTCCTGTGTCCTTACTGGGCAGAAGAAACAAGGGAGCTCAGTGGGGTCTCTTTTATAAGGACATTATCCATTCATGATTATCTATTCAAGGCTCCCAAAGGCCTTCCTTTCCAAATCATCACCCAAAGGCTTCACCTCCAAATAGCATCACACTGGGGATTCAACATATGACACAAACATTCAATCCATAGCACCTATATATTTAGAACCATTGTATTTTAATGCTGAACTCCTCAGCATTATGAAATACCTCATCCTCACTGGTAAATTTCTTAATTACTTTGTGTTTTAATTTGAAAAATAATCTGTTTTATAAAGTAGTAAAGTGACTATTTTACTTTTAACCTAAATATATCTTTACATTTAAAAAGGAAATGTTGTAGATGCCATAGTGTTCTCTTATTTATTCAGCATAACAAGGTCTGCATTTAAGTGCAGATATTTAGATCATTTATACTTAAAACAATTTTTTACTCTACTTCCCCCCCCCATTCTGGTTTTATTAATTATAACTCATTTACAAACATTTCAGTGCTTCTTCCACAGTGCAATCCCACATTTAATTTACCACAGTCTACTTCAAAAAATAGTACTTCACTTCATAATTCCTATAAGAATTATAGAATTATCAGAATTATAGAATTATCAGAAATTAATAATAAATAAATTCTGATAATAAATTTCTGATAATAAATTCTTATTTATTTTACCCCATTCCTTGTGCTATTATGTACATTTTTCTTCTACATATGTTATGAACTCCACATGTGGGCCTCAGGGTTGGTGCCATTTCAGCATTTCTGCTCCTATGACCATAACATGGCACCTAAACTCTACGTTCTCTTTCTGGCAGATCTTAGGCAGGAAAGGATTTCTTCCCCTGCACCTAACTGTAGAAGTTCTCTGTTTTGCTTTCATGGAACATGCTTACTATGAGAAGTTTTCCTACTCCACCACTAGATACAGGAGTCTTCTATTCTTCCTCCAGAAGCACTGGATCTTTGCTTGTGTCCTGAAGGCAGGATAAAAGGGTTTCCTACCTTCTTTTGCCTCTCTCTACCATAGCTGTTTTGGGAGGGAAGACCGTTTGTTATTCATCTCACAGTGGCTAAAACATTTTCCTTCATCTGAAAGGAAGTCTGGCAACAGTGGACATTGTTTTCTTGTCTGTCATCAATGCCACTTGATTACTTCCTATAGGCTTTGACACAACTGAAGGTGGCTTTCTCTGGTTTCCTGCCCTGTCCTAAAGTCTTTCTCACAAATACCCAATGCACGTCTTTGGGAAAAAAGAAAAATTATAAGTGCATTCATAGTCCCCTTGTATCTTGGGTTTTCAGTTATTCTAAATCAATGATTCTCAACATAGAACAATTTTTCTCCTTATTCCAGGTGCATTTAGGCAACACCTGGAGACATTTTTGATTGTTAAAATGTGGGGGTTATTATTGGCTTCTAACAGGTAGAGGTCAAGGAAACTTATAAACATACTACAGTGTTCAGGACCGTCCTCTACAACATAGAACCATCCAGGGCAAGATGTCAATATTACTTAGTTGAGAGATACTGTTCTAAACTCATGTGCTATTCACAATCTGGCCTATGATCATTCATTACAATTTCAGTTCATTTCTTGTGATTAGCTTTTAGAACTGCCACCTCTTCCTCTCATGCTGTGCTAAAGGTGAAACAATCCATATACACCATTCATTTTACAGACGCTTGTCACTCTTTGGGTATCAGTTTCCTTGTTGCTTTGCAATTTTAGCACTTTGACAGGAAAATTTATGATTTTGTAGGTTATTTCATTTTTCTCATTATTAAGATAAGAGAGACATTCTACTGCAGGTTTCCACATGCTAAGTAGAGACAGCATTCTATTCACTTATTTTATTTTTTCTTTTTCTTTGCTACTTTGGAATTCTTCTGGGAGTAAAATACCTGTAAGTAAAGACAACGAAAATTTTCTCCAATCCAAAAGCTTCTGCTTTCTATTTTAGATATAAATAATCTCTTCAGTATGAAGGCATGCTTCTCAAAGGCATGAAATACAGATTCAGATTTCTCTTCATTTATGTATTATCATCAATTAACCCTTGAAATACTTGAAAAATTATAAAATCATGAAATGTTCCCCTGTATCAAATATTCAGTGTGCTTATCCACCAACTTTTTCCAGTAATTTGTTGAAAGGAACATGCTGTGTGCAACAGAGGCATGGAATCTGAACTAGAAATATGTAAGGTAAAACTCCTGGTGCTAGTGCGGTGCTGCAGTGTCTTGGCTGTTACTGCTGGAGGCTTGTGTTTGCTGATGTGTGCATGGGGGTGGGGGTGCACATTTGGAGCAAAGAGAAAAACAGAGTGATGTGTGGATTTTAACAGCTTACTAACTTAGTCATTAACTAACTTATGGGCCTGCCAAGCTAAACTATTTGAAACTAAATTTCTTTCACCTTAAATATCTTAAAATTAAGGGATTAGACTAGACTGGTGGTTTTCAAATTGGCTGTTTGTTCCATTAGTAGATTGGTGGCTCTGCTCTCAACTATTCTCATTCACTAGCTCTGCAATTAGCCCAAAGAATCTTTATTTTTACAGAACTCCTTTGATAATACTGACACGGGTGCTTAAAGATCACACTATGTGAAATTCTGATTCCTCACTAGACTATAGCCTCTGGAGACTAGGAATTTACTCAGATTAATTTTGCTTCCCAGCAGCTAGAAAAGTATATAAAGTATATATCGCAGAGATATAGTAAATACATAATATATAAATGTTGAGTTGATCTAAAATGGTATCAAAGGGTCTACAAGTCAGGTGTTTACATTCCAAATAACATAATGGAATTTCAGGACTTTGTGAATTAGTATTCAAACTTGTTTTCTGATGACTGTTATGCCTGTTTCATGATAACAAGGCAATTATATACTGTACAGGACAAAAGTAGAAGGCAATGAGAAAGTATGGGGTACATTTTATACTATGGACTCTATATAGGAAAGTATATATTTTTGTTTGTGGACTGAACATTACACTTGTTTTATGAGCTAAAGTATTTTTCTTTACTTTGTCAGAGTTTTTTTAGGATAAAATTGATAAATTTATGTTATTTTACTATTATAAAATATAGATAATAAATATTTAGTAATTTTAGTAACTACACGGAATAGCTAGGGAAATGTGACATCACCAGCTTTGTAGGAGTCAAAATGTGTTGTAATCTTTTAAAAAAATGCAGAGAAAATACACGTTTTCATTCAAAAATATAAAAATCATATTCTAGTTATAATGCTATCCTAGTGCGTATAAGAAGAAATATGATTTAAACATGGAATAAGCACATCATGTGGGATACATATGGCTAGGAAAAGTTCATCCAAAAAGCAAAACAGTTCAGTTTCTTTGAACTGCAAATGGCCAATCTCAATGATCACCCACTGTGGTAGAGGAAAATTAAATTGAATTTAGTTTTGCTTCAATTTATTTGCAACTGACAGGACAAACTCTGTGTATACCCATAACATTTTGTCTTTGAGCCAATAACTAAAAAGTCTAAAGTTGTTAAAGCATCTTGTAAAAGTTGAGAGGTCACGGAAGGGTTTGAACCTGAACAACACAGCACTCTCCCAATCTCTTAGTTCAAAACAAACATAGAAGACACAGTAAGCTCACTGATAGAAAAGCTGTTTTATTTCTCTGGTGTAGATAATTCACATGACCTGCTTGGCTCACCTCGCTCTTGTTATATAAATAGTGTACTCCTTTTACCTTCAGATCTTTCTGTGCAGATCCTCTGTGCCTATAAGATTGTCTTATCTGTTATTGCCCTACCACAGTGTTTATGGTGTTGGGAGCATTTTTTCCTACTGCAAATAGCAACAATTTCTCTAATAATGCTGGTCTACATGTATGCATGCAGAGGAGACAGGAACACATTTGTCAAAAATGTGCCATGAAAAACCCATAAATATAATTCAGTGATTAAACAAATATTTACTGATAAGCTATCACATGTCAGTGGATATTCTAGAAACTAGGTATACAGTGGGTCTCACGCACAGTTCACCCCAACACACATACGACCCATGGCTATCTAACATCAGAGGCCAAGACCTTGGTGGCTTACAACAAAATTTATTTGCTACAAAGCGAGTGTAATGTTTAGACTTAGCATGAGAACGTGTGTGTTTGTGAAGTGTGTGTGTGTGTGTGTGTGTAGTCACTTACCTTTTGGAAAGTTAATAACTTTATAAATACTATATTTTCTACTCCTTAATATTAGAAATTGTGTCATATATTCATTTTTCCTACTTCAAATGCCATTCAAATTGAGCTAGAAGAAAGGTACCATACTCTAATACACCATATCACCACGTTTCATTTGCCCTGTAGAATCATTTTTAAAACATGTTTACCTCCTTAATTTTATAATTAATTTCTTATTCCTTAGGGTCCAAAGATGATACGGTTTCTGATCATGCTAAAAGCTGATGAGTGAGAAAATCTTTTAGGATAAAATGCATTTATAAATGCAAGTGTCTGGTAATGGCTCAATAAAGTCTTATGTCAATACAGGCAACACAAGTCTTTTAAACTTGTTTAAGAACAAGTTTTAAAGAATACCTTCTTTTAGGGGCGCCTGGGTGGCTCAGTCATTTAAGCATCTGCCTTTGGCTCAGGTTTTGATCCCAGGGTCCTGGGGTTGGACTCCTTGCTCAGTGGAGAGTCTGCTTCTTCCTCTGTCCCTCCCCCTGCTCATGCTCTCTCTCTTACACTCTCTCTCAAATAAATTAAAACCTTTTAATCTTAATATTAAGATGAAATTTTCCAAGAAATTAATGTAAACTCTAATTAAAATAAAAGGGCTAAAACATTTCTCTTAAGTTACCCATTATGTATTACTGGATGAAAAACAACCTTTCTTGTAGTTAACTATGAAATGGTAAAACATGCAGAAAGAGGGGCGCCTGGGTGGCTCAGTGGGTTAAACTGCTGCCTTCGGTTCAGGTCATGATCTCAGGGTCCTGGGATCAAGCCCCGCACCGGGCTCTCTGCTCAGCAGGGAGCCTGCTTCCCTCTCTCTCTCTGCCTGCCTCTCCATCTACTTGTGATCTCTCTCTGTCAAATAAATACATAAAATAAAAAAATAATAAAAATTAAAAAAAACATGCAGAAACAATTATTGTTTTTTAATGGGGCATATTTGGCTAGTAGATTTATTTTGTTTGCTCACATAGTTAATATTCCTTGCCCACATTTTAAAATTAGGTATCTTATATAAAATTTAGATTTATGGATTTTGTAAAGAAACTGCAGACCTGCAACACAAGACCCACCCCTTTTCTCGTGGCAACAGTCAACTGAGCCTGTGTAGCAGCTGCCTGTTTTTGAAGAAGCATGCTCTCTCTCTCTAGCTCAAGAAAGCCCACTATCTCTTTACTGTTTCACACTCTTCCTGCCCAAGTCATTAACAGTATGTTTTTGCTCACAGTAGGTTTTCTAATTTGCTAGAGGATTCTTTAACCTCCTGTCATCCTTCACTAACATAGAACCAATATGACATAATCATTTGTTTTACTTTTGTATTTAAACTGTTTGTACTTTTAAGTTGGAGGATAGCTTAAGATTTCTAAGAGATAATTCAAAAACTTAAAAATGTAAAATCATTCATTGTTTAGAATTTCACAGTTTGAACTCGGTTTGAACCCATGGCTCAGAGAAGTTAATGACTCACCAACTGTTTCATAACCACTTACTGGCATTGGTGGAACTAAAATAAAGCTGCCTCACAACCAACACAGCTGAGGAAGTATTCCTGAAATATTTGTGATGCTCAAGCAATAATTTGCCTATCGTGTAAATATCTGTATGAACACTATATTCCCTACAGAACAAAATAATCCATGTACACTGTTTGAATTCTTTAATAATCTGAGACATTTTTATAATGCAATATTGTTTCAGATTTTAAAATCTTGCTTAAAACATAGCCCACCATTTATATTATTATTAAAATTGTTTATCAAAACTAAAATATACCTTCCTTTCAAAAATATATTAAATATGTTTATATCACACAGTAATGCTGACTTCAGCATGCTGACATGTTATTATACTATATTAACAACACTAAAATAATGTGTGGTTAATTTTAAATGCCTAGAATATATGGTCCTCATTTGCTCTCACTGCTTTAAAAAAACATCATTCCCAATACTAAATATTCCCAAAGAGTGAATAACAAGTATTTAAAAGATTATGAGAGTACATAAAGCTATTTTCCCAAAATATCTAACATTTTTCATCAACTTTATATACTTATAAGTGTAGTCTTTAGCCTCTAAATATGTCATTTAAACTATTTTACAATTCTGGAAGATTTTTCTAACAGAATAAAGAATGGGATTTAATTCAATATAGTCAACAATCCACTAGGTTTGCACTAAGTTGGTTTGCTCCTAATAACCATGGTATTCTGTGAACTATTTGATTTAGCTGAAAATATTATAGAAGACTATCAATTCTCCAATTCTGCTTATGCCAATGCCCAGGCTATTTCTGCAGATATATATTAGTTGAATGTAGTTTGAAATAGTCATGTGTGTTATACTTTCAGTTTTAGTGAAATGTGGTAACAGATTAGAGACAATCTTATTGATGACTTTAAGTCAGAACTAGTGATTATATAATTACTATTTTAATAAAGAACTTATAATCAAATCTAAAATTGCTAATATATAAATGTGATTTATAAAACAAAAGAATATAAAGAGAAAGTATTTTGCCCATTCCCTGGGGCATTATTATTAATAGACATTTTTAAGTAGCTTTTCTTTTTTTTGGCTAATTTTATATCTCTAAATAATGTACTATGTTTTTCTTTCTCAATGTATAAAAAGTTTGTACATCACCTATTGTGAGTATATTATAGCAGAAGAGAGTTTGTCTTATACACTTGAAAAACCCTGAATTTTCATTCACATATTTTTATTATTCTATTTAGTTACATAAATAAAATTTCTAACTTGGAATAATAATCTAAACTATCATTCCCTTTTCTGTTAAGAATAGGCAGCATGTCTTTGGAAAATGAAAATATTTGTACATCTTCTGTTCGCTTAACATTCTCTCCTCACCACCTCTTTTTTTAGTACATGTGCTGCTGAAGCGAGCACTCCCTACCACCTCTTAATCTCTGTATCAAATAAGCTTTTACACTGTCACACCTGATACCCTTTATAGTCTGTTCTTTAATCATAATTAAATTTGTTGTAAAAATTTAATCTATTTAATGAACAAAAGAATATACATAGATTAATTCTAAATGTGGAAAAATACACTTAATGTTTGCATTATGATTCTAGTCTTTCTTCATATTACAGCCATGTAATTCACAATGATTAAACTAAGATCCTAATAATGCAAACCTCTGCTATTAAAAGCATTTTCTTACGCTAATTAATGAAACTGACCCATATCTATATTTGGTTTCCAAATTTATACTTTCTATTTTGATGTTAGTGTTAAGTTAAATACTCCAGGTTTGGATTTTTACCTTTTACCTTTGACTGATTATCTTCTGCTTGCATAAAGTCACCTCCCGAAGAAAAAAAAGAGTTGAACAAAACAAAATTTGAGTTTATATATATGGATCACAGAGAGTTTCTTTTTTATTACTTGGATTTATTTTCCACTTTCTTGATCTTTCTGTAAGCTGACTTGACATGAAGAATTTTGAATCAACTTCCATTTCATTGAGCTGCAAACACAATGGGGCATGTTTCTAAGTTACATTATTAAATTTATCTACTTGAAATACTTGGAGGTTGTTTTGATTTTCTATATTTGTATTTCATCAAAGTTGATTCATGCAGCTTACAGTTTTGAAATTAACTCCTCAAAGTTCCTTGCTGTGTAAATAAGGATAAGGTAAACATCTTTTCTAAAATGCACCTTTTAAGCTCTGTCATATTTGACTTGTCAAATCAATGTACCCTTGTGATCAAGTGATTAAGCTATTTACTGCTTTTCACAGAAAGCTATTAAATAGATCATAAACACAATATTATGGAATGAGTGTCAGGATCTCTAAATTCTACTTACCAGTTAGTTGTGTGACCTTGAACAAGTCACTTAATCTTTTTGACCTCAATTTCTTTACATACATAGCAAGGACAGCAATTATCTCTATGGGCTTTTTTTGCTTGTAAAGCTCTATGATTTTATTCTACAATTATCTTTGGAATGGATTTAGCATAAGGGAGGAAAGCTTCATTGCAATGGTTATACAAATAATCTCCTATGAATTATGGAGTTAATTTTAATAAGCCTCTTAGTTTTGGGGGGTAATTTTCAGAAAAAGCAAATATTCATTTAAGAGGGGCGCCTGGGTGGCTCAGTGGGTTAAAGCCTCTGCCTTCGGCTCAGGTCATGATCTCAGGGTTCTGGGATCGAGCCCCGCGTCGGGCTCTCTGCTCAGCAGGGAGCTTGCTTCCTCCTCTCTGCCTGCCTGTTTGCCTACTTGTGATCTCTATCTGTCAAATAAATAAATAAAATCTTTAAAAAAAAAAATATTCATTTAAGAAGACATGTACTCAAGATTACTTTTAGCAGAAAAGTTGTAAAATATTTCCTCTTATAACTGAGCATTTCTGGCAGCTGCTTATCAATCATGAGTTTCAGAGTTGGTAACCATGACTCAGAAAGTTTCACTTTACTGGTACTAAGAGCTAAAAATTTTAGCAATATAACTTAGGGCATTATCAACTAACTTGGTTTACTTCCTTAATTGTTTTTAAGTAATTTCTTAATAACACTTAATAACACTTTATCAGCATAGATTTAAAATGTACATAGATTTAAAAAGTACATTTTTAATGTATAAATATTTCTGTACAAGGTAGGAAAAAAGAGAGTCGAAATGCCTGAGGTCTTGCGCTTATTTGACTGCTCTTGACCTGCTGGGTGGCCCTAAGTCAAGCTGATCAAGTTACTACTTTCTAAAGCTTGCCAAATATTGTCAGGGCTTTGGAGAAGGTAATGAAACCATAAGTGTAAAATGCTCTACAAATAGAAAGGTCAAAGACCAGCATATGTGAGGCACATTTTCATTCTTAATGAGCAGTTGGACACTTAGTAGGGTTTGCTAAAGCATCTAATTTTAAAGAGTCACTTCATTTTGGAGCAATTCATTGAGAAGTAGCAATATTTACTGAGGTCACTGCATCATTATTTGAAACATCTGAATTTATAAGCACACCATAGCAATAATAATGTTCAGAGTAATATTAATCTAATACTTAACAATAAATGCTATTAATGGTGCATCAGAAAAAGCAGGACTGAGTTGTTAGATAGAGCTAGGTTTAAATTACAAAGTTACTACTTATTTGTTCAATGGGTCAAGCTTTTCTGCCCTTACTATACATTTCACAGTGTGGTGAAGTTGTTTTAAAATAATTTTCTAAGAAGAAACATGGCCTTGCCCACACTTCATTTCAGGGCAGACAGAAGGAGTTCTCTTCAAGCACAAGTCATCATTAGCCTCTGAACCTCCTCAAAAAGACCTTCACTCTTCTCCCATTGTAACTGTAGCACATCTATATCTGTGAGTCTTTTCTCAACTGGCAATGGGCAATATTGGCAAATGAGGCATATGACAGAGTAAAATCTCATGCTTAGTAGAGTTCAAGAGTTACCTACAATCCAGTTAAATGAATTTCACTTATTCGAAAATATTCCCCAAGATGATAACCTTGCACTCTATTACACTTTCATATTTCACACTCATTCTTTCCCTCAGAATTTCTGTACTTGTATACGAATTACACTTGTACATAAATTATCCATCTTATAGTGATACTACTATTATAAACAAAGTAAAGCATCTACCTAAAAAACTTTAACAAAAGTCATATTAAGTCAGTAACTATATAAAATGGTTAAATGTGTCACCTAACATTACAAAGATTTTAACGAAGATCTTAGAGAGAATATATCTATTGACACCTTGTCCTCTGAGCAGTTGAATTTCTTCAAGCAACATTCTTTCCATATAGATGCAATGAACTGCAATAGGTAAAATTTGTCTTTTCTTAATTTTGGGGACAAAGTTGTGACTCCTCAAAACTGTATAGGTAAAGGTCATCATGATAGGCAGTTAAGCTTAACTCCATCTCACATCAATTTTCTTTCACTCTAATTTAATCTTTTCTTTCATACTACTTTTCTGTATCATGTTATTTTGTGATTTTTTTAAATGCTTAAGTAAGTAATCTGATAATTTGGTGGGGAGTAGAGTATACATCAATCAGTTAATTAGATGATATTGAAAGAGTCAAAATCATTTGTACTCATCTTCTATAATGTCAATGTTTTGCTGAGCTTAGACTCTAAAAGCAATAAGAATAAGGGAGCAGCCTATCATCATCGGCAGTGCTCAGAGTTTCTTAGCTCTTGTCAGCATTTGATAAGAGCAAACTAAATCCAGAGGGTAAGAGAACTTAAAGAGTATCATACAGGTCAGCTTTCAAGAACAAAAAATAGAGAAAAGTATAAGGACTTAATCTGGAAGGTCAAATGGACGGTGTATAGGACAGTGGTCATTTGAGAAAAAAGATCATCATTCATTCTTCCTTATTAAAGTACTAATTAATGTGTATCACACCACAGAGCCTCTTTGGGGATGCTATAAGAATTTACTGTGTGCATTATTTACAATCCTATTTTAGCTGCATACAGTGGATTGAGGAATATGTCATTTAATCAACATATGTTTCATTTACAGATCAATTTATTAATCATCTACCATCTACAACATAGTGAATGATAGTTTTAACCGGATGAATTTGACTCAGTCATTTCCTAAATGCAACACAACTGAATATAGTCACTCCTCTCAAACACCTTGTCTAATAGAAGAGGTATACAAATTAGTAATACTAGAAGACACAATCCATCTCTTTATTCATCAAGCTCCCCAACAATTGATAAGCTCTTCAATATTAGGTATGTAAGAATATTATTTTCAAAAAAGTTTAAAGATGGGATTTACATATAAGCATAGAACACATGGGCTAACGTGCTAATTTAGCACATTAATAAAAGCAAGACAAAATTGTTTCAAAGAACTTGAGAGGGTGAGTATACATGGGCTTTGAAAGAAACAATGATATTATAGGATGTCTAGGTCGAATATAAACTACTTACTCTCCTAAAGGGCAATAATGATATAGAATTGAGGATTATCTTTTCAGTATGAAAGGACTTATTTTCATTTCTATAAGAAATAACCTACCAGTTAACAAAAATTTCATAGGTTCTGGATTCTACTCAAGTGTAAAATGGAAGTCAAACAAAGGTAGTTTACTACAGAGAATAAATAGCCTTTGGGTATGCCTATTAAATAATACGCCTGTATGTCACTGGAATGATAGCCAATCATGCTTTTGCCTAAGTGTTAGAAATTCTTCTGGTATATGGGACATAATTTTTATGTAAGTGAAAATATGGGTGGATATGGATATGAGATTTAGGCATCTGCATAGCATGTAAGCAAGCACTGGATCCTCGTTGATAAGCAAGCAGAATAAAGTATTAGTGATTTATGAACAATTACTTTAACAAATTTAAAATAGTGTGATGCATTAAGTAAGACTGATTTATGTATATATGTATATATATTCTACTGAGCTCACACATAGGATCAAATTGTCAAATAAGACTTATGAGTTTGAGATGTTATGCTGTATCAAGCTTACCAATGATCTGATAATATGAGTATTTCAGAACCAAGGACACAGAAGACAATATATGCCACATGCCTGGGTTATCCCAACTGTTTTTCCAGATTAGGTTTTCCAGATAAAATATGGGTTGCCCAGCTAAATTTCCATTATAGAGACACAATACCATTTTTTTTTAAAATGTAAGTAAATTCCAAATATTACATGGGACATACTTAACACACATATAAATTTCATTGTTTTCCTCCAATTCAAATTTAACTGGGCATCTGTATTTATATTTGCTAAATCTGGCAACCTGACAGGATGCTTCCTTTCAGTATCAGCCACACACTCTCTTGCCCAGAATAATAGATGAGGTTTCAAAAGAAGGTTTTGTGGCTTTACCTGACACAACAGAAGGCATTTAAGTTATATAACATCTCTATTTTATACCCACAGAGTTGTATGGCTTACATGACATTCTCTGGAGAGCCATGCCTCATAAATCCGGTGTCTGCAATTTTATTTAGTATAAGTAATCCTTTAGCCAGGGACATCTTGCTAAGGAGGTTCTGTAGATAAGGTTTCTTCCTCCTAGAAAATATCATTAGTCTATGCACCCAGAGGCCCAGCTGACAAGAAGATTAGGCCAAGTTACTCACCCTCTTTTCTTTCCCCTGGGGTTGTACCCTGGTCGCTAGAATGAACGGATCATGGGCCAGATATATTCATGATTTTAATATTTAAGTAAAAACATACTTCCATTTATGCCAGAAATAAAAATAAAGGCAGATTAAAAAATTGTGAACCTGCCATATTTATGTTAGGCACAATGTAGACACACAATGGATGTGTCTCAACTTGAAAAGTTTTGTTGTTTTTTTTTAATCATACACATTAACCTTAGAAAAATTCCTTTGTTATTTCATGTATAAAACTTTTGAGTAGCAAGTGAAGTAGAGTAGTGATTTGAGAGGAAACATTTAACAGGAGTCTCTTAGTTCCATCAAACAGATCTTCTATTTCTCCAAAATTGTGTTTAATCAAATATGTGACATCTAGTGAGTAACTCAGAAGAAGTATGACAGAAATGAAAAAAAAAAAAAAAATTGATGACTAGCAGGCCATGGAGACCAAGATATTATACTCAAATCAGTGAATACAGATGGATCAGAATTTTAAAATTCTGACAGAGTAAAAATCTAAGATTTATCTTGGGCTACATAAGTTTTGTATACAACAGTAAAACAGAAGTTTGTCACATGCACAATTAGAAATATAACAATTCAATCAATGATTCAAAGTCCTTTATAAAAATAAACAATTGTATGATTTACATGAGAGGCCCTAAATCTTTCCTTTTCACTTGAAGGGAAAATTTTGTAGTTATTATCACTACTTTGGAGGATCCTAAAACTCTTAGAAAGAGTAAAGTGAGAATGGCAGATTGACAGCAAGAGAGAGAGAAAAATGATGTCCCAAGCAGGCTGACATATTGTCCCCACAAGTAATCAAAATGTACGGATTAACTTCAGATATTTGAAAATTATAAAATGATAACATTTTTTATAAATTAGTAAGGAAAGAATAGTGACATTTGAATAAAATGGTAAAGGAACAGCATTTGTCCCCTTCTTCTGCATTGATATAAAACAAAAACAAACCCTCTTCCTTCCCACTCGTTCCAAACCAGTGCTTTGTGTTTAAGATTAAAGGAGAATGGTCAAAACTCTGAAATTAGAGAGAGAAAAATGCTTTCTCTCTTTTTTTTTTTTTGGAGAGGGAGGGAGAGCTTCTTATTAACATATGAGACAATTTAATATGATGATAAACAAATATTTCCACAGCAAAATTTGAAAAGCACTTAGTTAATAAAATGAGAGAAAGAGGGATGCCTAGATATAGAAAATGCTAAATGATAATTAAAAAATACAGTTAAATATCCAAACATTTCCAAGCCCATGGATTTTTGTTGCCATTTATTTTGTTAGAGCCAACTTTACCAAAGTATTTGGTATCATTTTTTTCTAAAATGTCTTCTAATTTATTCACTTTAAAGAGCCAGTAGACTATTTTAAAAGTTACTCAAAATTTAACCGTTGTTTCATAAAGCATACTTTTAGCCTATAAAATTGGTAACTTGAATATCAAGATATTAGAACACTTTCTATTCTACTATAGGAGTATAATAATACAATTCATTACACTTTCTCAACTATTTTAACTACTTTAAATCTCTTGTGTTTTATATTTAAAACAGACTACAGTTGCTAAATGAGCATTGTGACTAATTTCTAGGACTTCCACCTACATAAAATATAATGAGGATTGGTAATGACATGATAACACTGCCCCTATTCTTATAGGAGTTTTATGCTTTACACTTAAACACATTCTATTGTGTATTATGGTTTCCTTTTATATGTTATTTAATGATACCAAGTAGTTTTATCTCTCTTGTTTTAGTATAAACTGGTGAAATAAAATCCTTTAATTTTTACATAGCTTCCACTGATTTAAAAAATATGTTCTTATATTTAAACACATTTTAATTTTACAAGCCTCTATGGAGGTTAAAAAATATTTTCTGGATTTTAAGTCAGGCACATTGTTCAGTGTTTTTTTCCATTGTATAGAACTGTATCTCCTTTAACAGCCAACAGCTTTTTATTTCTTCACCAAAAGACTAATACCCAATGATAGTCCTCCCTCACTGATGAACCTAACTTGAAAAAAAAAAAAAAAAAGTCATATGTGAAGACATTCACTTGAACCTCTCTATCTCTCAGTTTCTCTCTTTGGATCTTTGCACAGGGGCAAAAACCTCCAGAGAACTTAATGCACTCAGTAATTTTGTATTCTTGTCTGCTACTTATCAATTAATTCACTCTGATCAACCACCATTCTGGTGTGTTCACTAAAACAAATCACATGAATTTTGCCAAAGACTATTGCACTGTCAAATACAGTAGACACCTCTATGTCTTAGGAGTCTTTGCCACAACAGCATATGAAAAACTACCCTCTGTTGTCTTCCATGACACAGTCTCTGACTGTTTAAGCTTCCTCCATGCTATATTTTTTCCTCTTCATTGAATGCTTCATGTTATCTTATCTCATTTTTTTTTCTTTTCTTTGCATCAATAGCGGTTTATCTTCAGGTTTCTTTCATTGGATGAGAGCCTACCCTTAAACATGACCATTCCCACCCATATATTCATATATTTCCTTTTTCTTATTGTGTATAACTCCTGCCTAATACATACGATTATTAAATCAGAAATTGTGAAGGATCTGAGATTTTGACCCTATTTGCTAACTAGTTAGCCAGCCAGGGTGCTACAGTTGCACACCTATGTGTGTACACATACACACAAAGAAGGATACAGATAAATATATTTATATATAATGTACAGATATAGAGATATAGCAACAAAAGATTGAGGTTGCTGAGTCAAAAATAGATCATGAGAAAAGATGAAAGGCAGTAGCCAGGGCAGCTTCCTATGTCAGTTTCCCATAGCCCAGTTCTCAGAAAACAATTTGAATAGGGCCAAATGTTAACCTACCTGAGTAGTGGGGTTGTACCACAGAAGAGGAGACTTGAACTTTATAGAGCTGTTGGAAAATCTACCTGCCCTCTTCTCCAAGGAGAGATTTTTCATTTTTCTTGAATACAGGAAAATCTCCTGGATGGAAAAGGAAAATTCTCTAGGTTTGCTTCTTAGAATATAAGCAGATATTTGTGGAAAGTAGTCAAAAGGAACCTTATCTTTACCAACATAGGTATGTCCAGGCAAATATACATCTAAATCTGTTCATGGGGGAAGCATTCTCTATAGAGCTGTTTACTCTTCCAACATATCTTTTGATCAGAAATCCAACCTGAAAAAAAAAAAAAAAAAGAAATCCAACCTGTACAGAAAGCTGAGAAATCCATGGAGATTTTTCTTCTAACAATGATAATTTATAAGTACCTTGTTTATTTATTTTCTTTTTATCCCTAGAAATTTTACCACATGAATGCCCTCATTCTATGGTTTTTGATCCCTGCTGTATCCTTAGTGCTTAACATATTTCCTGATATTATGTAATAGGTGGTACATAGTAGGTAATCAAAAAAGTCCCTCCAATATATCATCTATATGTGTATCTTGAATAAATTACATATATCTGAATATATATACATCTAGAATAAAGTAGAAAATGAATGACTGTATGAAAAAATAATAAGCTTTTAAAATGCTGGATAATTTTGTTTTTATTTGTTGCTGTTTTTTAAGCATGGTTTTCCTCTTTGGATATATTCAAAATGTTTTAGTGATTTGTCTCTGTTAATAAAGTTATTCACAGCAACTGAGGAATGTGTGACTGCAAATAAATGTATGTCTGTTTGACTGTAAGGCAATGTATGTCTTGAAGTTATCTTTTTAAGTGTGAATTCTGAAAATATTTAAAGAAAAATATATGAGAATGTGATAATCATATATTTTTTTCTTATTTCAAACATTTTAAGAAATAACAATGTAAGGCTGTCTTACTGGTTTCAGAGACAGTGATCAAAGCTATCAAGTGAAAGAGGAAATTGGTATCATTGTAACAAAGAAGATAAAATAATTGTTTGATCATGTGAAAATTGGGGCAAGTAACAAATAGAATTATTTGGAAAAAATCTTCACATTGTCACCAACAGGGTGACAATCACACTACTTCTGTATAAATATGAAAAATACTCAAAATCTATCACCAACTATGCTAGAATCAGAAGATATGGAGTACAATTTTCAAATTTTCATTCTTTTCAATGTGTACTATGGGAGGAAAAAAATTTCATATAAAAATTCTATCTATAAGAATCATTTAGTCTACTGAAGGAAAAGAAGATACAGGAAGATTAGAAAATAGGGCTGGTAGTTATGGTGTCAGCTTTATAATCTATGTAAATTTAAAATCCTGTCTCTGCTTCTTATAGACAACATGACATGAGCTAAAACCCCTCTTTCCTATGGTTTCTTATTGAGCAAAAGAGGAAATTTTTAAAAATATGAGATAATATTGGTAAACATCTCATAAACAGGACTTTTGTAAGCATTAATTTAATTAATAGGGACAATGTGCTTAAAATGGCATATAGAAGTACATGTGTTCTAAAATACTAACACTAATTTAAAAAGTGAAAATGAATCTAATACAGAAAATGGACAGAAAACATAAACAGACATTTATCCACAGAAGACACAAAGATGGCCAACAGACACAGGAAATCAAACCACAGTGAGATACCACTTCACATCTATTAGAATGGTTAAAATAAAAAATACAAGAAACAAATATTGGCAAGGATGTGGAAAAAAAGGAATTCTGGTGTATTGCCGAGGGGAATGCAAACTGGTACAGCCACTGTAGAAAACAGTATGGAGGTTCCTCAAAAAATTAAAAATAGAATTACTATATGATCTAGTAATAACACTACTGGGTATTTATCCAAAGAATAAAAAAACACTAATTTGAAAAGATACATGCACCCCTATGTTTATTGCAGCATTATTTACAATAGCCAAAATATGGAAGCAGCCCAAGTGTATATCAGTAGGTGAATGGATAAAGAAGCATGTGTGTGTGTGTGTGTGTGTGTGTGTGTGTATGTATGCATATATATATATGCATTATATATATATATATATATATATATATATTTAAGCTATAGAAAACAATGAAATCTTGTCATTTTCAGCAACATGGAGGGACCTAGAGGTTATAATGCTCAATGAAATAAGTCAGTCAGAGAAAGACAAATACCATATGATTGCAATCATATTTGGAATTTAAGAAACAAACAACAAAAAAGAGACAAACAAAAAATCACTCTTACATATAGGGAACATACAGGTGGTTACCAGAGGGGAGGTGGGCAGGGTGGATGAAATAGGTGAGGGGATTAAATGTACACTTATCATGGTGAGTCCTGAGTAATGCACAACTGTTGAGTCACTATAATGTACACCTGAAACTAATATAGCACTGTATTATAATTATACTGGAATTTTTTAAAAAGTGGAAATGCAAAATATTGTGTTGTGCAGAAAAAGATGAGTCCTTTTTCCACCCCCGCAAATGTGTTTCTATACTGTGATATAGGTATATAGAGTATAAAGATATTAGAGAAACACAGACAGACAGGGAAAGAGAGACAGAGGAAGAAGAGAAAGAGGAGAAGAAGAATGGGAAAAAGGGAAAGAAGAAGAAGAAAACAGACCTCAAGAGACAGAAGGAGAAATCTTCAAGTTCCAGAAACAAAATGTTTCTAAAGCCATAAACATACCAACAAATTCAAAACTGTCACTTAGAAACATCTTTACAGTCTAGAACACACTGGACTTCAACAGAGAGGAAATATAACACAACATTAATAATCCAACAAAAGTAACTTTGAGGGAGAGTCAACGGATTTTACAAAAAAGTTAACTGATACACTGCGCAGTGGAAAAATAGATCTTATAAATACATTTTTTAGTTATTTAAGACATAAAATCAGAAAGATGAACCATATCGAAGTGACAGAGCTCTATAATTAGAACAACAAGCATACCTAGCATTCAGATCTCAGGTTTAAATGTCTTTCTTTACTAAAAGGAACTAAGGCTTCTTTCATAAATGGCTTTTTTTGGCTTTGGCATGGAAGTGCAAGACTGGAATATATTTTTGTGACAGTACGGAAAAGGTAAGAAATCATTATACACATCTGAAGGACAAATGGCCACTTTGATAGGGTATTATACTACATGTTGATAATTAAGATGAAAACAATAATAAGTAATTTTAACCCTGAGACTAAAATGAGAACTAAAATTGAGTCCATGCAGATTGAAATATATAAATATGGAAAAAGAGAAAGCTCTTTTTTGCCATATACCTATAACTATTAAATGTAAAATGAATTACATTTTAATGATTTAATGAAAATGACTGCATTAGAAAATCATTATTTGGCAACAACCATAGTAATAGTTATAGGCAAGGATCATTAATAGATCCTAAAACTAGTGGGTGGAAGTTTAATGAGTAATGGGACTCTCACTGTATCTCTCCACAAGATAGTTACTAAACACAGGAAAAATTATAACTCTATATTAGATACATCTGTTGGGCACTACCTTAACCAAGTAATTCAAATTAATGTCTCTAACAATAGGATCAGTAGACATTATTTACTTCCTGATGTGGTATACTGAGAACCCCATTATCACTTACGTTATATTCCTGTAGAACTATAGAGTTGATGGTAATCATCAGATAATACAAGGAAAGCTTAATTTGAGAGACATTCTACAAAATAATTAGCCTTTATTTCTTAAAAATACCAAATTGAGGGAAAAGATAGCTATGCAACACTTCTAGTTTAAAGGAAACAAGAGATGGGATAACTCAATGTAACTTTAAAAAAAAAAAAAACAAAAAGAAAAATAACAAAATAACAAAAGAAAACAACTCTGTTTTGGCATAAAGAACTTTTGTTTTACAAGTGAAACATTGTTGAACAAATCTGTAAATGTTTAGATAGTAGTATGTTAGAAACGTTAATATCCTCATTTTGATAAACATACTAAAGTTATTAAAAGATGTTTCTGTTTTGGGAAAACACATATTGAATTACTTAGGGGTAAATGGTATCATTTTGTACCATTTCAGTAACTTATATTCAAAGAGTTCAGAAAAAAATAGAGAAAAAGAGAAAGATATAACAAATATCACTTGATAAAATGTTTCCATTTGGGAAGTCTAGGTGAAGGGTTAATGGGAATGATTATTATTGTTTTTGTAACTCTTCTATAAGTCTGCAATTATTTCAAAGCAAGTTCAAAAAGAATGTTTACCACAAAATGCCATATTTTCTCCTTTAGAAGCAGCAGAATTATTTGCACTTTTTCTGTGCATGTGACAGTATATGAGGCATGGGAAGGTTTGAAACTAGCTTCAAGAAATGGCCACCTAAATCAGCAAGTATTTCACAATATTATGGACATTACATGTTTGCCATGTTTATTGTAAATTGCCTGCAGGAACTGGGAGTATACAATTTCTGGACTGTCAAAGACCTTATTCGGGCAGAAGAGTCAGAGAAGCCTAGAGGCAAGAGAGAAAGAAAAAAAGGAAACATATAGAAGATCCCCCATCTTCAAATTTAGCATTTGAAGTATTTTGGTTTCATAACTAAAATGAGCAAGGGTGTTTGAACCAACAAAAGTAAAAGATTTAAGGAGTCAGGGAAGTGATTGGAATCCTTCCATGAAGATTAGAAGTTAAAACGATCAATTGAGATAATGAAATACAGTGTGTGTTCTTTGATGTGTGTAGAGAAGGAATTGTGTTCAGGCAAGTTTAAAGAGCCCATGAATTGTAAAAATCAATCAAAATGCCTATAGGACATGGAAAACAGCTATCAGTTAAAGCCAGCTTAGTACAGCTATTATTTGAAACAGAGCTATATCTAGCAAATTCACATACATCTATCCAGTTCGGGGGGGGGGGGAGTCCAGTTTACATTAAAAATAAGATAATTTACTACTAAATTGCCATTTAGATAAAACAACTAATTGAATGATGAACAATGCAAAGTTATGCAATCAAAACTCTCTTACTGAGTGACAACTAAAGCAAGCTACCTGGTACTAAATTAAAACCAAAACAAACATGTCATTGCCTTTACATGCTTGCTTTATTAATTGAGAATATAGGCATATTCTTGGGGTGTCCGGGTGGCTCAGTGTGTTAAGGCCTCTGCCTTTGGCTCAGGTCATGATCCCAGGGCCCTGGGATCGAGCCTCGCATCAGGCTCTCTGCTCAGTGGGAAGCCAGCTTCCCCCTCTCTCTCTGCCTGCCTCTCTGCAGATTTGTGACTTCTGTGTGCCAAATAAATGATATAAAATCTTAAAAAAAATACTTCTATTTAGTGGAGCCTGGGTGGCTCAGTCAGTTAAGCATCCACCTTCAGCTCAGGTCATGATCCCGGGTTTCTAGGATGGAGCTCTGTATAGGGCTTCCTGCTCAGTGGGGTGTCTGCTTCTCCCTCTCCTGCTCTCCCTGCTTCTGTTTTCTCTCTCTGTCAAATAAATATACAAAAATCTTAAGAAAAAAACTTCTATTTAGAGTGAATGGTGAAAACTAGGGATATGTTCAGACATAGTACTAATGTATACAAGGTAACGATTATAGGGCCTAGGAAGTGATAGAAAGGGCTCCATGAGCCAATACTTTTGAGCTGGTTCCCAGGTTTCACTCATTCATGGAACTAACTAGAGATCAAAAAATCTCTACTGCTCTCTTGTCTAGCATCCAGCATATATTTTTCAGTTTCACATTTTATTTAATTAACAAAAACAGTGAAAAAAATGTATATTTTGAATCTTATTAATCTCATCTACCCGAAATTTATTTTACATACACGACAAACAGATACAGGATTTCAAGCAATTTATGGTATAGTCCATTTTTCTATACAGTGGACTGACCTAGTCTTGGAAAGTCACTCACCAAGCTGGCTGCTGAAGCTACAGGTATCTCAGAAACTGCCTCACAGGGCACAAAATAATGAAGCCAAAGACATGAATTCCTCACTGTCTAAGGCTGAGGAAAGAAAATCTATCTGAAAAAGAACTGAAATTTAAATATATTAAATGGTATTACCCTAATTCATTTAGTTCTACATTAGTATTAATATGTTCACCTTTTCTGGCTGATAAAAATATAACCAAATCCCCAGGAACTTGTAAGCCTTCCTAAAAACCGTTACCAACACTACATTCGGATTTTCAAGAAACCCATGTTAATTTTTATTACATTGCTTATTTATCAATTATTCATATATATGTCCTGCGGAATCTACTACAACAGTATTTTGAAGTTTATTTTAAAAATAGTACGCTTTATTACTTTACACATTTATATCCAGTTCCTCCAACTTTATATTAAGCCCCAAGAGAGAAGAAATGGTAGTCTGAATTTATTCATTATCTTTTTAGTTGATATTAAATAAATGCTTATTGATTGGTTAGCACAAACTGTCCAAGCAAAAGTGGCAAAAGTCTATATGCTAAGTCAATAACCACATGAAAATAAAGTAATAGATTAAGAGAAATATAAAGTAGGATTGGCCAGACCTGATGACTGACTACTTGTTGGAGGACTGAAGAGAAGGCTGACAAAAATTCGGTATTTGCAGCTTGAGTAACTGAATAGAGAAGGCCATGCTTAAGATACACAGAGAATACAGAAGAATGTCTTGTTTTGAGGAGGAAGTACATGTTTTCTCAATGCATATTAAAAGCCAGGCATAGTCAAGGAATTTATAGCCTTGTAATAAATCTAATATTCACTCTGGAAACATGGCAAAAAAGAGACTTAGAATCTAAAATCACTGCAGAATTGACTGGGATTTCAGCCCAGACAGTTTGACAGAGCCCTGGCTCATCACCCTCACTTTCCTACAGATGTTTCCTTAGTATCGTGCAAATTAAATACAATTACAAAACTTCTATATGATCTCATCTAGTCATTTTCTATATATTATTTTTCATCATACTTACAACTGTGAATGAAAAAAAACAGTTTGAAATTTTTTGAAGAACTACTTAATGTACTATCACACCTGGGCCTTCTTCACTATATCAAATGTATTAATTTCTTCATCTCAGGAAAAGCATCTGCATGATTCAGACTTACATGCCTAACATTTAACATAATGGTTGGCACATAGTAAATACTCTAATAATTTTTATTGAACAAGTGAATGAAAGGACTATGACAACTTTATGTTCAAGTTCTTTAAGAAAATGGAAATAACATGTACAAGATAGATACTTGTTATAACAAATAAATTAGCTTATATGATTAATGGCCTGCTAATAATAAACCATATATATATATATATATATATATATATATATATACACATGGGTGGTATTGTTATTACAATAATGGAGGTAAGTCTAGTGAGATGTTTTTTATAAGTATATTAGACTATAAGCTAGAAGATAAAAAACATTGGATTACAGATGACTAATTTCCCCATGAAATGTTTCTTTTTACTGTTATGACTTCACTATTAACTATAGAACTGTGAATCATAAAACATGACACAATTATTATATGCTAATTTTAAGCAGAGTACTTGTGACCTTATGAATGTATATTTGCATAAAAGGAAGATTTTGCAATAAATTGCTTTTGTATATTGTACAATTCCCAAGGGAAATTCTAAATATTATTTAATATAGAAAGAATGAGATTTTTGTAATTCAAATTTCAAAGAAAAATGCATAACAAAAATAAAATTAATTTATTATCAAATAGTATGTGTAATAGTATTACTTATCAAATAGTAGAGAATTGTTATGGTTTCCAAAGACAAAAAATTAAACAAATGCACAGGCAAATAATAAAAAAAATTTAAAAATAAAATTCAGAATAACTTTGAAATTAAATGGATGCATGATAGTGAATTTAGTGCCTCAAATATCATGGTGACAGTAATGTTTAGATTTTTGTTTTCACTAACTCTTACTGCTATTTTTGAAAACTGGACCATATGGAAGGCCACTTCACGGTTATGAAGATGAGGAAGAAGCCTACCATACAATCACTTTTAGCAAGTGTATGCTCTCTACTATGGAAATAGTTAAAAGATGACTGCTATAACAAAAGAAATGTAGAGAGGTAAATGTTTATTTTACATTCAGATTGCCATTTGCTTTAAGTTACTGTAAGTCCTGAAGGACAATCATTTGAGCCTCTTTCCATTTATTTTTGTTTCAATTTTGGGCATTAAATCTATCCATTAATGACATTTTATTAAAGATTTTTATTTATTTGACACACAGAGAGAGAAATCACAAGTAGGCAAAGAGGCAGGCAGAGAGAGAGGAGGAAGCAGGCTCCCCACTGAGCTAAGAGCCCCATGCCGGTCTCAATCCTAGGACCCTGAGATCATGACCTGAGCCAAAGGCAGAGAGGCTTAACCCACTGAGCCACCTGGGCGCCCCATTTAAAAAAAAGTACTGATTTTTAAAACTCATATAAATATCCACATTCAACTTTTTTGTATTCCTCTTTAAAGTTGCCAAATGAAGTCGAAAATTCACCTGTTTTGCGACTCCAGAGAGTAGCTTATTTTTATGTTCATGCTAGTAGAAGTCTAATGAGTCATTTCCTGCATTTTTTAAGGTACAGCCTTTATAACTATGTGGTAAATGATGACATCTGAGCTCTGACCTAAAAGAAATACATTTGAGTCTCTTACAGGAGATGAAAATGACAGGTCATGTCTGTTACATTTGACACGTTCTTCAATTTTTAAGCCTATACCAGACTTTCATGAAAAGAATTTTAACGGAGAATTTCAAACAAAGAATTCTTGCTTGATTGGCCACATACAATATAAAACCCATTCTCAGAGCAGAATAAGTTGGCCCTAAGTTCATATATCTTTTGAATAAACCTACTTCAGGTTACAATAGAACCTGGGAATTTTTCAAAACTGTTTTGTCGTTAGGTGTGAAAAACTGAGTCTTTGTGGTTTGGGTTAGAATTGTAATAAAACCAAATTTTTGTAAGACAGATGCTTGGAATTCATTGGGCTCCAAACTTAAATGCAAATCAACAAAATATAAAATTTTTTTAGTTGTTTTTTATCATAGTATGTAAACTACAATTAGGATGCTAAACTTTATGTTAAATATTATTCCTTGCATAATTAAAATCTATCTATATATATGTATTTTACATATCCAAATTCACTGTTACATTTTTCTTTACTTCTTACCTTTAATATTCCATTACATTTTATTGATTCTCCATCAAATATAGGTGTTAAATTATCCATCTTCTACTTCTTTTATTAACATATGCTGTAAATAACTTAATAATAATATTTAAGTATGATATCTTCCCTTTAAATTCAGTAGATATTTTCTCATAATATTTTATGATAATATGGGTTGAGTGTATCATTTTTCACCTCATCAGCACTCTAGCATGACCAACCATATCTGATCCTAAATGTGAACTTCAAGTTTTAAGCAGTTTTAAACCACATGAAATAACCCATTTACTTTACCTTTGCCTGCCTCCAGTTTCCAAATGCCTGAAAAAGATATTATTTTCATTTTTCCCTAAAATACTATATCTCTTAGCATCCTCCAGAACTGTACCCAGAATCCTACTTCAAAAGTTTCAAATTATTCTCCTTTAAGTCCACTACAATTATTCATAACTTGATTTCTGTTTATCTAACTACTTCAGCATTTCAATATATAAATAATAGCAATTGCAAAATGTATAAAGACCAGTGATTGATGTTTTGTATTGATCCATGGCAATGTGATTGTCATAAAGAATTATAAATATGACTTGTTGCAGTATTATATATTGTGTTCAGCATTTTGGGTTTTTTTTTGTTTTTTTTTTTTAAAGATTTTATTTATTAATTTGACAGAGAGAAATTACAAGTAGACAGAGAGGCAGCCAGAGAGAGAGAGAGAGGGAAGCAGGCTCCCCGCTGAGCAGAGAGCCCGATGCGGGACTCGATCCCAGGACCCTGAGATCATGACCTGAGCCGAAGGCAGCGGCTTAACCCACTGAGCAACCCAGGCGCCCCATGTTCAGCATTTTGTACATTGAAATAAAAACTAATATGATTTTAGTTTAATAAACACTAGTTTTAATGAGATTATAAATAGTAATTTTTTTTTTACTATTTAGACAAATAATCTGAAATTAGTTTAAACCACATATAGTTGACCATTCACAAACAAATATAAATATGTCTCTTTAATCGGCTTGTGAGTTTGTCAGAGATGTCATAAATGGGTGACTTAAACAATAGAAATTTATTGTCTCACAGTTTCAGACTCTAAACATCCAAGATCAAGGTGTTGGCAGGATAAGATGATTTTTAGATGATCTCTTCCTAAACTATTAGCCAATCTAGGCCCGACTCTCTCTCTCTCTCTCTCTCTCTCTCTCTCACACACACACACACACACCCTACCATCTTCCATTTCTTATCGATTTTCAGACTTGGAAATATTTTTATCAATTAAAATATATTTATACTTAAATTCCTTGTGACCTGAACAAATGTCAAAAATGTCTTATTTATAAGTCAGGTTTATCAACATTTGGGTAAATAAAACTGCTGGATCATGTGATAGTTCTTTGAATTTTCTGAGGAACCTCCATACTGTTTTCTATAGTGGCTACACCAACTTACATTCTACAGTACAAAAGGATTCGCTTTTTTCTGCATCCTCAACACTTGCTATTTCTTGGCTTTTTGATAAGAGTCATTCCAACAACTGTGAGGTGATAACTCATTGTGATTTTGATTTTGATTTCCTTGATGATTAAGAATGTTGAGCCTCTTTTCATGTACCTGGTGGATGTCTGTATATCTTTTTGAGAAAAATGTCTGTTCAGGTTTTCCACCCATTTTTGAAATTGGCTTTTTGTTTGTCTGTTTGTTTTTGTCTTGGGGGGGTTTTGTTGGTTATTGAATTGTACATGAGTTCTTTATATATTTTGGATGTTAGCCTTTAATCAGATATTTGAGTTGTGAATATTTTCTCCCATTCAGTAGGTTGCCTTTTCATTTTGTTGGTGATCTCTTTTGCTGTAGAGAACTTTTTAGATTGATTTAGTCCTACCTGCTGGTTTTGCTTTTGTTGCTTTAGGTTTTGGTGTCAGATTCAAAAAAAACATTGCCAGAACCTATGTCAAGAAACTTACCACCTACTTTTTTCTCCTAGGAGTTTTATGGTTCAGGCCTTCTGTTAATGTCTTTTATACATTTTGAGTTAATTTTTTTGTATGATGTAAGATAGTGATCCAGTTTCATTCTTTAGGATGAAAACTGGCTATCCAGTTTTCCAAGAGAAAAAAATATATATATATATACATATATATATATATATATATATATATATATATATATATGGTTAAGGAGTTAAGAATACATATTCTTAGCTCCTTAACTCCTATAATTCTTTGTTATAAATTAATAAATAATAATAAATTAAATTATAATAAGAAATAATTAATTAATAATTAATTAATTATATATATATATATATTATATATTCTTAACTCCTCTGTCATAAATTAATTGACCACAGACTTATAGGTTTATTTCTATTCCTTTAATCTGTTCCATTATTTTTTTCTAGCACTTTATGTATATTAACCATTAGATCTCTTAATCCTATGAGGTGAGTACTATTATTCACATTTTATCTTTGGAAGAACTAAGGCATAAATATGTTAGGTAATTTGCTTAAGGTCATATAAATAGTATGTGGCAAAGCCAGAAATTGGAATCCAAAGGTTGGTTCAAAGCCCCTACCCTTAACAACTTCCCAATGATTGCTCCATTAACTGACTTTGTGATTGACATAATGCAGTGTGGTACTCTTCTCTAGTTTGTAGATGACAAGAGACTAAGGAGCAAAAGAAACATACTACAAATTATCCAAAAAAGAAAGAAGAAAAATCTCAAAATAATAAAAGAGGAAAAAATATCCAGGAATAATAATTTCATACTCTCTCTAAAATAAGTGAAACTACTTTAAAAATATGCCAATTATATAAACACTTTTCAAATATATATATATGCATCCCTAGGTTTATTGCAGCATTATTTACAATAGGCAAGACTGAAAGCAACCCAAGTGTCTATCTATAGATAAACGGATAAGAAGATGTGGTGTTTATATGTATATAAAGAAATATTACTCAGCTATTTAAAAAAGAATGAAATCCTGCCATTTGCAACAACATGGATGCATCTAGAGGATACAAAGCTAAGCAAAATAAGTTAGTCAAAGAAAGACAAATACCACATGATTTCACGCATATGTGGTATTTAAGAAAGAAAACAAATGAGCAAACAAAAAAGAGACAAACAAAAGAAGACTCTTTATTAGATAGCAAACTGGTGTTTGCCAAAAGGGAGGCTGGTGAGAGGATTAAGAGTACATTTATTTTAATGAGCACTGAATAATGTGTAGAATTGCTGAATCACTATACTGCAAATAGACCTGTTAATATAATTAACACTGTATGTTAATTATATTTTAATTAAAAAAAGAAAAATGCCAACTTCATCAAAAAGCTATGAAATATTGTACTCACGTTCTGCCTGCATAAATGTCACTAGTACATTTTTTTCTCATTTGAATTACAAAAGATAAAAAGTTAAAAAAATTAAACATATATAGAAAAAGAAAACACTTAAAGATAAACCATTACATATTTGGGGTAATGGGATTCATCACAAATTTTTTTTCTAAATTTTTGTGCAAGATCATTCTAAAATAAAATATCTATTTTAAATTTTGAAAACTAGGAAATAAAATTATATTATTCTTATAATTAAGTAAATGAAAAATGCTGTCTAGATTAAGCTTTTCTTAGGTTGAACTTTTAAAAAAGGATATAAAATCCTAGAAAGCAAATTTAAGACGAGGAAAAAGAACAAATATATAGTGATCATTGTAGTTACAATAGGCAAAAAATTGGTTTGATAAATAAAATGGAGTGCTAATTCCTAAAAAAAACCCTCAAACTTCAGGCACATCTTATTAAACAAATAGATAAAAATGAGAGAGATTATTATACAAATACATCAACTCAGAGTAATAACAAAAGGTAGGGAAATTTTAAAGATGGTCAAGATAAAAAAATTTTAATACAAAGTATTTGGGATGAATTTAATGAAATATGAATATAACATCTATATCAAAACTATGAAATACTGTTTAGCAAAATTACAGAGTTCTCAGATGAATGAAGAGAAATACTATGCTCATGGAGCAGACACAATGCAATTTCAATAGAAATCCCAGGAGGTTCTTTTCTATAAAACTGATGAACAGCTTCCAAAATTTTTATGATAAAACAAAGGATATCAGAGAGCAAAAACAATTTTGAAAAGGAAAAAAGATAGATGATTCATACTATATGATTCCAATACTTGCTATAAAGCTACAAAAATTTAGAAAATGTGTTATTGTGCAAGTTCACTAGAATAGTTTAGGATGTCTAGAAATAAGACCAATATATACATGGTTAATTGAGTTTTCAGAAAATTCCCTAGGTAATTCTATGGGTAAAATGTAGTCTTTTTCAAAAAATTGTGCTATAACAACTGGCTATACATATATAAATTTAAAAAAATGTGAGTTTCAACACTTCCAACTGATGATGTAGTGAAAAGAAGGGCCACCTATACCCCAATGTTCATAGCAGCAATGGCCACAGTTGCCAAACTGTGGAAAGAACCAAGATGCCCTTCAACAGATAAATAGATAAAGAAGATATGGTCCATATATACAATGCAGTACTATGCCTCCATCAGAAAGGATGAATACCCAATTTCTGTAGCAACATGGACGGGACCGGAAGAGAGAGATTCAAGTATCAGATTGTTTTACGTACTTGTGAAGCATAAGGAATAACACAGAGGACATTGGGAGACGGAAAGAAGTGAGTTGGTGGAAATCGGAAGGGGAGACAAACCATGAAGGACTGCGGACTCTGAGAAACAAATAGGGTTTCAGAGGGGAGGGGTGTGGGAGGTTGGGTGAGCCTGGTGGTGGATATTATGGAAGGCACGTATTGCAAGGAGCACTGGGTGTGGTGCATAAACAATGAATTCTGTAACACTGATAAGAAAATTAAAAAAGAGGGAGGAGTCAAGATGGCGGAGAAGTAGCAGGCTGAGACTACTTCAGCTAGCCGAAGATCAGCTAGATAGCTTATCTAAAGATTGCAAACACCTGAAAATCCATCGGCAGATCGAAGAGAAGAACAGCAATTCTGGAAACAAAAAAACAACCACTTTCTGAAAGGTAGGACCGGCGGAGAAGTGAATCCAAAGCGACGGGAAGATAGACCCCGGGGGGAGGGGCCGGCTCCCGGCAAGCAGCTGAGCAACGGCGCACAAAATCAGGACTTTTAAAAGTCTGTTCCGCTGAGGGACATCGCTCCAGAGGCTACCCGGGGCAAAGCCCAAACGGGGTCAGCGTGGCCTCAGGTCCCGCAGGGTCACAGAAGGATCGGGGGTGTCTGAGTGTCGCAGAGCTTGAGGGTATTGGAACGGGAAAGCCGGCTACAGAGACAGAGCCGACAGTAAGCTCACAGTTCGGTGTTACCTTGAACCGGTCGCAGGCTTGGTGAGCTCGGAGCGCGGCCGGAGGTCAGGCAGACGGGAGTAACTGGGCGCTGTTCTCTGAGGGCGCACTGAGG
>NC_081568.1:126703861-126772946 GCF_022355385.1 Mustela nigripes
CCAACAGCAAGACAGAAGAAAGAGAAATTAAGGAGTCGATCCCATTTACAATTGCACCCAAAACTATAGGATACCTAGGAATAAACCTAACCAAAGAGGCACAGAATTTATACTCAGGAAACTATAAAGTACTCATGAAAGAAATTGAGGAAGACACAAAGAAAAGGAAAAATGTTCCATGCTCATGAATTGGAAGAACAAATATTGTGAAAATGTCTATGCTACCTAAAGCAATCTACACATTTAATGCAATCCCTATCAAAATCCCACCAATTTTTTTCAAGGAAATGGAACAAATAATCCTAAAATTTATATGGAACCAGAACAGACTCGAATAGCCAAAGGAATATTGAAAAAGAAAGCCAAAGTTAGTGGCATCACAATTCTGGACTTCAAGCTCTATTACAAAGCTGTCATCATCAAGACAGCATGGTACTGGCACAAAAACAGACACATAGATCAATGAAACAGAAAAGAGAGCCCAGAAATAGACCCTCAACTCTATGTTCAACTAATCTTAGACAAAGCAGGAAAGAATGTCCAAAGGAAAAAAGACAGCCTCTTCAATAAGGAAAATTGGACGGCCATGTGCAGAAAAATGAAATTGGACCATTTCCTTACACCACACACGAAAATAGACTCAAAATGGATAAAGGACCTCAATGTGAGAAAGCAATCCATCAAAATCCTTGAGGAGAACACAGGCAGCAACCTCTTCGACCTCAGCCGCAGCAACATCTTCCTAGGAACAACACCAAAGGCAAGGGAAGCAAGGGCAAAAATGAACTATTGGGATTTCATCAAGATCAAAAGCTTTTGCACAGCAAAGGAAACAGTTAACAAAATCAAAAGACAACTGACAGAATGGGAGAAGATATTTGCAAATGATATATCAGATAAAGAGCTAGTGTCCAAAATCTATAAAGAACTTAGCAAACTCAACACCCATAGAACAAATAATCCAATCAAGAAATGTGCAGAAGACATGAACAGACATTTCTGCAAAGAAGACATCCAGATGGCCAACAGACACATGAAAAAGTGTTCAAGATCACTCAGCATCAGGGAAATACAAATCAAAACCACAATGAGATAGCACCTCACACCAGTCAGAATGGCTAAAATTAACAAGTCAGGAAATGACAGATGCTGGCGAGGATGCAGAGAAAGGGGAACCCTCCTACACTGTTGGTGGGAATGCAAGCTGGTGCAACCACTCTGGAAAAAAGCTTGGAGGTTCCTCAAAATGTTGAAAATAGAACTAACCTATGACCCAGCAATTGCACTACTGGGTATTTACCCTAAAGATACAAACGTAGTGATCCGAAGGGGCACATGAACCCAAATGTTTATAGCAGCAATGTCTATAATAGCCAAACTATGGAAAGAACCTAGATGTCCATCAACAGATGAATGGATAAAGAAGAGTGGCATATATACACAATGGAATATTATGCAGCCATCAAAAGAAATGTAATCTTGCCATTTTCGATGACATGAATGGAACTAGAGGGTATCAGGCTTAGTGAAATAAGTCAAGCAGAGAAAGACAACTATCATATGATCTCCCTGATATGAGGAAGTGGAGATGCAATGTGGGGAGTAGGAAAAGAATAAATGAAACAAGACTGGATTCGGAGGGAGACAAACCATAAGAGACTCTTAATGTCACAAAACAAACCAAGGGTGGCCGGGGGGAGGGGGGTAGGGAGAAGGTGGTGGGGTTATGGACATTGGGAAGGGTGTGTGCTATGGTGAATGCTGTGAAGTGTGTAAACCTGGCGATTCACAGACCTGTACCCCTGGGGATAAAAATACATTATGTTTATAAAATATTTTTTAAAAATTAAATATTTAAAAAATATGTATGAGACCTTCTTTGTGATCTTTAATTAGAAATAGATTTCATAAATAATTCACAGTAAGAATAAAATAAGCTTTACTTCATTAGAATTAAAAAATGTTTTTTAAAATCTGCTATTAGTAAAATATAAAGTAAGGCAATGAATATTTGCAACATCTATGTCTGATAAAGAACATGTATCTAGAATATTTAAAGAACTCTTTTAACTCAATAACAATAATAATAACAATAACAACAACAACAACCAGAAAAGACATGTGAATTGAGCAAGAGATTTGAATAAATATGAAACCAAAAAAGATACAGGTGTAAGAATGGCAAAATAAACACAAAAACAATGCTCAACATCACTAGTCATTAGGAAAGCAGAGGTCATGTTTCCTACAAATGGAGAAGAGAAATACAGTAAATTTGTTAAAATCCAGTTTGTGATAATATGTTACATTTAAATAATTTCATTCTTATTCTGTATCTGACTTAGTGAAAAGTTTTTATAGAAAAATCTAAATTTATTTTTTTAATAAACATATATTTTTATCCCCAAAAAGAAGGGAATCTTTCTGCCCTTCAACAGACGAATGGATAAGGAAAATGTGGTTCATATACACTATGGAGTATTATGCCTCCATCAGAAAGGATGAATATACAACTTTTGTAGCAACATGGATGGGACTGGAAAAGATTATGCTGAGTGAAGTAAGTCAAGCAGAGAGAGTCAATTATCACATGGTTTCACTTACTTGTGGAGCATAACAAATATCATGGAGGACATGGGGAGTTGGAGAGGAGAAGGGATTTGGGAGAAATTGGAAGGGGAGGTGAACCATGAGAGACTATGGACTCTGAAAAACAATCTGAGGGGAATGAAATGGTGGGGGGTTGGGAGGTTGGGGTACCAGGTGGTGGGTATTATAGAGGGCACAGATTGCATGGAGCACTGGGTGTGGTGCAAAAATAATGAATACTGTTATGCTGAAAATAAATAAATTTAATTAATAAAAAAAATCTAAATTTAAAATTTTTACACCTCAGTAAATAGTACTTTGACTCATTTGCTCAGGTTGAATCAAATACCATGGGAAGGCCTCCCATATTAAAACTAAGGCAATCTTTATTTTCTTTAATAAAAATTATTACACACTTTGATAAATTTTAAATTAAAAAGTAGATATGTACTTTGATAATAAAAGTTACTCTAATTTACTAACAATGTCCAGATTCTAAATTATTTACTTTATCCTTTTATGGATGTAAAACAAATAGACCTTTGTATTCTAATGCTGCAATTACTTGGGAAATCATGCCAGAAGGATGAAAAACTAACTGTTCCCTTCACTACATTTAGTATACACATGTGGTACTAAGTTCTTCTCCTTGATTTCCATTAAATATTCAATTTATGAAAAATTCAGCATCTAATCTCTTTATTCTATGGTTCATGTAGTATTTTAGAGTGTTCATAATATAAACTGTCTATGCAAACAGTTTTATTTTTCTTAAGGAACTCCACTTGCTTGATTTAATAACAATCACCACCATATTTTAACATAGCCAATTGTTTCCTGAATGCTATGGTGGTATGAAAAGTTAAGATAAACTCTTAAGATATAGTTAAATTTATTATTTTTCTAGAGAAACAGACCACAAAGATGGATAAACAACTATATCTGTGAAGCTCTATGAATTATACCAGATATCCTAAATTTTTTATAATGGCTGAAGTGTACTTCTTAAAGATCTCAGCTATTTAACTTGAGTTAACAAAAATGTATTATTTTAACTGAGCTAATTGGGCAGTAATCGCACTAGTTAAACACATTATTAAACTCCAAAAGGCATATAACACATAACATTTATAGCCTCATATTCTAATAAAAAATAAATTTCCAAAATTTTGAATACAAATGGTTTGATTCATGAATCAAATATACACATACACGTGTCACCTTTTATGCATCTATCTTTAAATTGTTAACAAGGGCATATATACTGTTCCATAAGATGTTTTGTGCAGAACAGAACATTGAACATGTGTTTGTACTCTTTTTTTTAATAAAGGGATGAGAAGATAAGGACAAAGGTCCTTACTTTGAGCCAGTTTCAATTAGGCAACTTAGCTGCTTAGAGTCTGGTGCTAATAGGGGTCAAGGCTAAGGGTCTAATCCCCACATGGCCAATTAGTATTGCTTTGCTTCCAGATCTCACACTATGTATCTTACAAAATGCCCCACTTTAAAAAGGGAAGACAGGTGATAAAGTGATGGTAGATCAGTAAAATTCAGAAAATCTCAGTTGACTACTTTCAGGCAACATCACTGTCCCACTGTGGCACTATAATGTTCCAGCTAAACTGATCACTCCTGGTTCTAAAATCATATTCTGTGATTTTCAACATTTATGCATTTTTTTCCTTAATCCTCTGTATTATTCATATTTTGAGGAATTAAAATTCTTCTTATCCTTTAAATCCTAGGATATTTGGTACCTCTTCTACAAGTCATCACCACTTCAATCCCCCAAATTACAACAATCTTCTTTATAGCAATCATGTGATATTGGTCTGCTAATTAACATATGTGTCTATGACACAAATACTCTAAGAAAATAAATTCTTAAATTAGATATACTACATCGTTATTCATTTTTACAATTCAGTGTGAACATCATCTATTTGAACATCATCTATTTCCATAAATATTTCCTAAAAGAATGAATAAATGAAAGAGATACTGAATAAGTGGGAGAATGAATGTAGTTCCAGAGTTGCAGTTAATTACCTGGCCATTAATTCAGAGCATGTGCTATACTTCACGGCATAAGGTTTTATTATGAAAGAAGAACAGTTGCTATCCCCAATTATGCTTTATCTCTAATATTAATAAATAAAGTATATGTATCAGCCATAGTTTTTTTTTTCACTTTTATTTGTAATATTTATTATGTATTGATTAGGAATACATCAGCTTCAATGAACATTATCAGACTTTGTCTTTCTCCTAAAATGTAATTACTGTATTGTTTGGAATGATATCAGGCTCAGAGAAGTAATGGAAAAGGGAAAAACCAAGATTTGAAAAATAGGCTTTAATTAAATAAGGCAGCTTCAAAGGAACAAAAAATAGCCACCAAATCATCTTTTATGTGGACAAGTCTAGCCAGAGGGCCAGCATATTACAGGAATCACCACAGCTCATGCTTTAATGCAACTTAATAGCTACTTTTCTCTGTGTTAACTCACTCAAGATTCAAAGTCCCAAGCAGCACAGTCTGACTGAAGGGGCTTGGCTGCCAGGAAGTAGAGAAAGGAAAGATCTAGGTTTGTACTTTCAATATGGTAGGCACTAAGCACAGATCTCTACTGAGTCCTTGAAATGCAGCTGGTCTAATGGAGAGGTGCTGTGAGTATAAAAAGACACTGGGTTCTGAAGACATAGTAAAAATTAAAAGAATATAAAAATCTCAATATTTTATATTGTCCATATGTTGGAATCGGTTAAAAAAAAAAACCCTATCATTAAAATCATTTTTACCTTTGTTTAAAAATCATTATAGCTATTAGAAACTTAAAATTACATAGACGTTAAACTTTAGATTTATAATTTCTATTGGAAATTATCTAGTTCTGTTAGGCGTTTTTAATGAGATGGGATGGTGCCTATCACTTCTACCACCCAGGACCTCCAATCAAGCCTCCAATAGCCTGCAGGGAGGGGGTGATCATATACAGTGTACTTGTGCCTCATGTAGTCTGTCAGAGGATGCATACTTTGTCGGAGAATGATGATTTAATAGTGAAGCTTTGATATTGCTGGGTTCATTCATGAAATAGGAGCCACAGAGTCACGAAGGGCTTTAAATGTTGACTTGACTTTTGATACAATTGAGGTAATATATAACCACAGAGAGATACACTGTTAAGACAGAAACAAAAAGATACTCACAAGTTTTTAATGTTCATCTCATTACCAGATTTTAGCGCTTAATTAAAAAAAAATTGTGAATGTAAAAATTATATTGCATTATATCTCTATGTGTGTATAGTAAACTGTTAACTTGCTCAATGTATGCATTTAATTTTCTCAAGATGAGTATTTTTTTCAAGATATGTATGTAAAGTAAAAGATGTGTATTCAATTCTAAGAAATTCAACCTATAACTGTCAGGGTTTCATGTGGAAAAACAAATACATACTGTAAAATTTCAATATTTCATGTAAAAATTAGATGAATTCAAGACCTCCCTATATATCTATCTTACCCTTTTTCCCATTAGTATTTATTAGTATTCAAAAAAATTCTTTAATTACCTCTTTACTGTATAATGTCACAAATAATAATATTATGATTAGAAATACTATCTTCCAAATGTTTTCTGACTTTCTGAAATGACTTAAAAAATGTATGTCTTAATTTTATCCCCCACCTCCGCTAGGGACATAAAATATTCTCATTAAACATGCAAAATATTGGGACTATCCTAAAAAAGAAAATGCACAATCTGCTAGAAAAAAAAGAGAATAAAAGGGAAGAAAAAAATAAGAAAGGCTAAGAATTTCATTCTAAATCACTTTTAGGCATGAAGGCTGACCATCTCATGTTTAGGATTTGGAGGAAGGAGGAAAAAACTCTGCCTATTTTGTTATAACAAACATATCTCAAATTTACATTACTTCATCAAGGTGAAATTCCTATATGAGTTTTGTATGAGTGACACTGTGTCACCTGTTTAATGGAATTTTGACTAATCACTACTAAATATATTGGAATCTAAAGAGATTAAGCTCATTTTTGGAAATAGGATTAACATATACTTCAGATTAAATCATATGAAAATTTTCTATGTGGCCTTATTTTGAAATAAACAATATTCTGGAATATATTTTTTGAGTTTGGAGTTTCCATGGATATATTCTAATCTTTATAAATTCTTAATAAAATATTAAAATGACTTTGTGTTTGAATTAAACATAATAAAAATCCCCTTTATGTTTCTATTGATTTTTTTTTCTTATTTGTAGAGTTGCTGGTATTATGGTTATATAATTATGTGCTTTCAATTTATTTATTTATTTTTAAAGACTATTTATTTATTTATTCGAGAAAGAGAAAGAGCAAGCACAAGTGCAGGGTAAGAGTGGGGAGGGGCGGAGGGAGAGGCAACTCTTGGCTGAGCCGAGAGCCAGACCTGGGGCTCAATCCCAGGTTACCAGGATCATGACTTAAGCCAAAGCTAGATACTTAACTGACTGAGCTATCCAGACACCCTGTGCTTTTGATTTATAATAATTAAATAACAATTATTATATTATATATATAAAATATATATATAATTAAATAATAATAAAATAATTCCACAGGTCATTTCTTTTATTTATTTACTTATTTATTTATTCTCACCATAGCACACACCCTCCCCAATATCCATCACCCAGCCACATTTCTTTTTTTTTTTTTTTTAAGATTTTATTTATTTATTTGACAGACAGAAATCACAAGTAGGCAGAGAGGCAGGCAGAGGTGGGGGCGGGAAGCAGGCTCCCCGCTGAGCAGAGAGCCCCATGCGGGGCTCGATCCCAGGACCTTGAGATCATGACCTGAGCCAAAGGCAGAGGCTTTAACCCACTGAGCCACCCAGGCGCCCCACCCAGCCACATTTCTTAGGGAAAAGAGTGATCTGTTAAGATTATTGTAGAAAGTGGAGCTAAAGAGTTATGCTCTAGACTTGTTCCCAAGACAAAAAGACAGTTAAAAGGGGATAACTATCATGCAGCCATCAGAAAGGATGAATACCCAACTTTTTTTTTTTTTTAAGATTTTATTTGTTTATTTGACAGACAGAGATCACACTGGCAGAGAGGCAGGCAGAGAGAGAGAGAGAAGGAAGCAGGCTCCCTGCCGAGCAGAGACCCCGATGCGGGACTCGATCCCAGGACCCTGGAATCATGACCTGAGCTGAAGGAAGAGGCTTTAACCCACTGAGCCACCCAGGCTCCTGAATACCCAACTTTTGTATCAACATGGATGGGACTGGAGGAGATTTATGCTGAGTAAAATAAGTCAAGCAAAGAGGGTCAATTATCATATGGTTTCACTTACTTGTGAAGCATAAGGAAGAATATGGAGGATATTAGGAAAAGGAAAGGAAAAGTGAATTGGGGTAAATTGGAGGGGGACACGAAGCATGAGAGACTATAGACTCAGAAAAAAACTGAAGGGTTTTGGAGGAGAGGGGGATGGAGAGATGGGTGAACCTGGTGATGGGTATTGAGGAGGACACATATTGATTGGAGCACTGGGTATGGTGCATAAACAATGAATCTTGGAACACTGAAAAAATAAAATACATTTTTAAAAAAGGGGACAACTAGAAGTAGAAGACTCTATCATGCTGAAGGAAGAAGTTATCTCGATGTACTGTAGATATCTTAGTTAAAAGATAAATTTAGCATTGAGTCACTGCAAGCCAAGAAATCTAATGAAAATTATAAATTTTATCATATGATAAACTAGAAGTAGAGAAAATTTAAATTTGTAGTTTTTAGTTTTTAAGGAACTTAGAAATATATTTTTAATGGAAAGGGAAAGTATTTGTATTTTAAAAATACAAAGACTAAGTTTGAAAGAATAGAGTAAAATTCTATGATAAAAAAGTAGTAGTTGATATTACCTTTGTTTCCATATCTGAATATATATTTATGCATGTATATATCATGTTTACATATATAATAAACATGCTCTTTTTGGCATATTCCCATTATAGGTAAGTTGATATTATACCATATGTTACAAACTATTATGCTATATAAAGTTATATGTAAATATAACATGTTATACCATCTTAAATATATCATTTATATTTAATATAAATATTAGTGTCACCATTATTTGTAATATATAAACATATACCATTATTATATTTTAAACTATATGTAACATAATTTCAAATAATCTTTCTCTCATCTTTTACAATCTCATTATCTGTGTATTTGATGTCATCAATCTGGCTGCATCTCTCAAAATTTTCTCTGTATTTGCACAAAATAAACAAATACTTTGTATATAACTCTGTTTATATAATAACTTTATTAAAATAATTCATATACTCAAATTTATTCTTTGGTTGACATCCCACTAGACCTTTACATGTAGATGAGAGTGATCTTTTAGTAACTAAAAATATTACATATAATTGATATTTTTTCAATTATTTATATATATTCAGGGTTGTGTTGGTTTTGTTTTTTTATTTATTTTTTGGTCCTCACAAAATTTTCTCTGCTAACATTTTTACTATTATATGCAAGACTCTCCAGAGAGGAATTTTTTAGTCAAATGTATGACTAACTTTAATTATTAAAATTAAAATACTTGGGACGCCTGGGTGGCTCAGTTGTTTGGATGACTGCCTTTGGCTCAGGTCATGATCCCGAAGTCTCCGGATCGAGTCCCGCATGGGGCTCCCAGCTCCACAGGGAGTCTGCTTCTCTCTCTGACCTTCTCCTCACTCAGCTCTCTCTGTCTTTCTCTCAAATAAATAAATAAAATCTTTTTAAAAAAATTAAAATACTTAAGAAGTCACAGTTTTTCCTTAGGTGGTTACATAATATCAAATTCTCATGACAATGAGAGAAACTCGTCTAATTCTCATAAGCTGGATATCATGATTTACTTTCTTAATTTTTAAGACTCTAATAAGTCATAAAGGCATCTCTTTATTCTTTCAGTTTACAGTGCTCTAGAAGTTAGAGCATTTTAAACTTAAACAATAAAATATTCCTTTATTTGCTTAACATATAACTAGTTAAAAACTAGTTATAATATTAAACTCAAAGAGAGAGTTTGCATGAGTTTTATCATCAAACATAGCTACTTCTCCAAACAGCAAATGAAACAGTATAAACAATAATATTAAAATGTTAAATTTTATATTGCCATTACCATGTTTTAGTCTCTGAACTACACAAGCAAGATAAAGGGGTTATATATTCATTCTATTTTCAAGAATGTAAAAATTTAATTATTTCAGGTTTTATTATAATAGCTAAACACCAATCTATCTATACAAGTAAGGATTTATTTTGTATCTCTTCTTATATCAGTAGTCTAATACGATTTAGAAAATACAAAATTTTGCTTAATTTTGAGCATCTTTGTATGTGTAAATTGGCTATATGGATTTTCTTTTCTGAATACTGTCTTTCCAAATTCCTTTCCCACTTTCCTTTCTTCTCTTTTATGTATTTAAGAGCATTATAGATAATCAGACTGTTACTACTATCTTAAATTTATAAGCTAAATTACAATTATTTTATTTGCAACTGACACTTTCTCCTCAAGTAACACTTAACACTTAAAAAAAAAATCAATTTAAGATAAATATAACTTGTATCTTGGAAATGGATAAAAATTTTGTCAAAAGTTTGTCACTTTCTCAGAATCAAAAATATGCTGATCTTATAAATGCCAATAAACTGCATTAATGAAAAAGAAGCGGCAAGTTTCCAAGGTTAACGTTTTATAGAAATTCCAATAATGTTTTTAAAAAGCTTGAATAAATCAACTTTCAGAAACATATATATTCTCATACAGTTATTACTTCCCTATAATCCCCTAGTATCAGCATTTACAAATTAAATTACATGTAATTTACCAGTATCAGTATTTACAAACTAATCTACATGATTTTTTTTAAGATTTTATTTATTTATTTGAGAGACAGAGATCACAAGTAGCAGAGAGGCAGGCAGAGAGAGAGAGGGAAGCAGGCTCCCCGCACAGCAGGGAGCCCAATGTGGGGCTCTATCCCAGGACCCTGGGACCATGACCCCGCCGAAGGCAAAGGCTTTAACCCACTAAGCCACCCAGGTGCCCCAAATGATTTTTAAGTGACCTTTACTGCCTGGCTATAGTCGTCAAGTAAATACCTGTCTAACTGAAATTTGAATAAAATTGCCATGGATCTATAGGTGGAGTGGAGATGGTGTCTTTGAGTTATTGACCTCGCCTCATTTCCCCTCTCCTTGCCAAGTGGCCCATTAGAGCTCATCACATATGAAGGCTGTGGTGCTTTGGGTAACAGTGATTGGTTGGTGGATACTCAATAGTGAGTATGGGATTCTCAGTATATGTAGAATGGATGGTGAGATTATGTAAGACTGTGTGTATAAAGAAATTGGAACATCTGACCTGTCCTGGCAAATAGAAAGGTTCTAAAGATCTGATGGGGGCAATATGTCCTATGCGGTTACACTTTCAGAGAAATCACTGTGTCAAGATAGGTTATGGGTTCTAGTCAGCACCCCCGGTCACTGTACCAGAACCAGTTAAGAGTATAGTTTAGATGAAATGCTATTTTAAAAAGGTAAGTGATGAATAATTCAGTACATGACACTGAATTTTTGCTCTACTCAAGGAATGTAAAGCCTAAGAACTGATCCTTCAGTTTTAGGGATGCATGGCCACACTGGTATGGCCATGTGGTAGAACAGAGAGTACTGGGGAAACATGACCATGTATTCACATACTTCAGTACGTTACTATGCTTACTATGTTAGACACACACAAATATACTTTATCTTTTGCCATGTTTATTTAAACCAAGCATTTGAAGGAATAACTGAAAGCTTTCCAGACACAGCAGTATTGTGATACTTCTTCCCTTCTTTTTTATGTATACTCATTCATTCATCCTGTGGTTAGGCATATAAATATGTGTTGTTTACTAGTTTATAAAAATTCCTGGGTTTGTGTCCCCTGTTTTGCATTAAAAACATTTTTACAGGTTTTTGTTTTGTTTTGTTTGTTTGTTTTTTAGAGAGAGTGCAAGTGGCGGGGGCAGGGCAGAGGGAGGAGAGAGAGCAGGAGCCTGACTCAGGGCTTGATCTAAGGACCCTGAGATCATGACCTGGGCTGAAATCAAATGTCAAATGCTTAATGGCCTGAGCAACCCAAGTGCCCCCCCCAATATCATAGTTTTTACTGTTTGAATCCACCACTTCATTTTCTTATTATGCCTTCATTGTTTTTACGTGTTGCCAACTTCTTGAATTGTATTTAAAAATTGAATAGATATTGAGGCTTATTTTATTTATTTATTGTTGCTTTGAGAGTATGAGGTAAAGTTAATAAACACACCAACACACACATATACATAAAAAAAAAAAGAGTCACGTAGGTAAGTTGTGTGAAGTCAAGAAGTTTTAGAGAAGGACAGGGCTTTGGAGGTCATCTAGAATTGTTTCTCCTCTCAGTTTAATCGAAACAATTATTTTCTTTTGTGGATTAAGTGAAAATGAAAAGAAGAAAATGAAGAAAGAAAAATTACTACCAAATTCTACTCTCAGATCCCCAACCACCTTATAATATGATTTTGAGCCCGGCCTTAAATGCATTGTGTTTCTGTGTCTTGCCAAATAAACTTTTTACCAGATAATGCTTTGAAGAAAGTGTCAGTTTAAAATACAGTATTTGTATTCAAAACTTCAAGATTTCCACTTGGAAATCAGAAAAGTCTAGAAGATCTGTATGAAAAGCCACAGGGATGATAATCAAGATCTGAAGTGATTTGGAATGAAAAAATAAAAAGGAACATCATACTAAGCTTAAACTAAACCAATCAAAACACTTAAGGAAAATTCTGGTCCTGATGGTGTTTCAACAAAAAGAATTTTGATGCTGTTTACAATAAGCATAAATGCATTCAGTAATTGGAAATAAAATAAAGCCCATTAGGGAAATATATCTGCATTATTTTTAGGTGCAATTGGATGTGAAAAATTTATAAAGTAAGTTCCTATTTGCAAAAACAAAAGAATTAAATTTATCCACTTGCAGAGAAAATACGGTCTATCTAGATGTGGCAAGAGGGTTTTGCTGAAGCATCTTATAGATTCCTGCCAGAATGTGAAATTGTGGCTTGAGTGTGCATGTGGGGTCCACATACATAGGTGCCTGTGGAAAAAGCAAAGAACTGAAGTCTAGCTATTACTAAAAACTCAATCTGTAAATTATCACTTATTTCTCTATATGTTTATTTATGAGCTATAATTAAAGAATTTGAAGTTTGAAGAAAGAGTGAATTTCTATGGCATAATTATAATGACTGAATAAAAATAAAGATTAGAACCAAGAATAATGCAGAAATAGGATATGCTTGTAAAGTCAAAAATGTTAAAACACAGGTATATAGATGATAAATACTTCAGAGTTACTATTCATAACCTTAAAAAGCAGCTCTCAGCTTCTTAAGAGCTGGAAGAAAACAAATCTCACTGCCTTAAACTGGGTTTATGATACTAATGAATGTAATTTACTGGAGAACAGGAACTGACTGAAAGATACATAAGTAAATCCCCAATGAGATATCACCTCATATCTGTCAGAATGGCTAAAATAAACAAAAGAAACATCAGGTGCTTGGCAAGGATGTGGAGAAAAAGGAATTCTCATGCACTGTTGGTGGGAATGCAAGCTGGTGTAGCCACTCTGGAAAACAATATGAAGGTTTCTCAAAAATTTAAAAATAGTACTACTCTACAATCCAGCAATTGCACTACTGGGCATTTAATAAATAATATAAAAATACTAATTCAAAGAGATGCATGCACCCCTATGTTTATACCAGCATTACTTACAGTAGCCTATATATATATGTATTATATGTATGTATACACATACATAAACACACATATATGTGTATACACACACACATATGAAATATTATTCAGCCATATAAAAGAGTGAAATCTTGCAATGATGTAGATGGACTTGGAGAGTATACTGCTAAGCAAACTAAATTAGAGAAAGACAAATATGATTTCACTCATATGTGGAATTTAAGAAATAAAATGAATGAACAAAGGGAGAAAAGGAGAGACAGAGAGAGAAAAAAAACTAAAAATCATATTCTTAACTATAAAAAACAAACTGATGGTTACCAGAGAGAAGGTGAGTGGAGAGTTGGGTTAAATAATTGACAGGGATTAAGCATGTCAAGATGAACACTGGGTGATATATGGAAGTGTTGAATCACTATATTCTACAGTTGAAACTAATGTAAAACTATATGTCAAGTAACTGAAATTAAAGTAAAAACTTAAAAACTTTAACTTAATTAATTTAATTTAAAAAAAAAGACAAAGATATATAAGTAAATTCTTCCAGCTAGCCCCATCACTCTTGAAAACTCCCAAAGCCCTTATGTAAAAACTAGGAGAAACCAGAATTAGTATTATTAATGAATGGAACATAAAGTAATCCAAATTAATGTGGACATTTTTTTTTAGACAAAGTCAATCAAGATAGAAAGCCCTGTGGCTTTATCTAGAAAACAAAGTGGCTTAGTCATGGGATCTTCATGTCTGATACAGATGGTGTCAACCATGAAGATCTCCCCATTCAGTTTAGCTCTGAGTAAACTGAAAACATCAGAAATGGATCTGACTGATCCACAAGCTATTACCATGCACCTGAAATCAAAAGTAAATGCAAAGCTGTGCTTACGAGCATTGAGTCACTTTCTCCTTGATCCTTCCTTTCCAGTCTACCTTGATCTCACTTGTTCTAAGGAGAATAAGGACCAATAGTAAAGCTAAATTTCCTGATTTCTGAGGGTAATAAAAAAGCCATCCACACTTATCTGAATATACTAAAGAACTCTGGAAAAAGGAGGGGCCCAAAATGTAGAGTTCTGTTAAATACAGACACCTGAGTCACTACTGTATCTGCCCTTGCTTGTCAGGGGAAACTCAAATTTAACTGATGGATACAGACCAAGATTCAGCGAGGAAAGGAAACTGAACTTATCTTGTGGGTAGGGACCTTGGGAATGATTTGATGTATTGTTGTTACTTCTGTTGCCTGTCTAATTGTGATTAATATTTTACATGCTTGTAATATGAATGCTCCTGAAGTTCAGAGGGGTTTATCCCAATTGGGAATAGCTACATGTAGAGAAGTACCAGTGGGAGGTGTAAATCTCTTTCAAACTACTTCTCTGTCTCCACTCTGTTGGCCCAACAGAAGCAATGTAGAATTCCAGAGGGAGAAAAAGAAAACACAGCTTTGATTAGGACTTAAAAGCAGCAGGAGTAAAAAGAGATGAAATATTTCAATACAACAGCCATGTATGCCAGTAAAAAAGGCTCATGAGATCTTGAGAATTATAGTGGATTATTGTCAACTGAATTTAGTTGTTACCCTCATAGCCCTGACTGTTCCAGAAATTGTCACTGTGACTGAATCCATTGCCCGTGCTGATGAAATTGGCATGCTGTCGTAGACTTTGCTAACAACCTCTTTTATAACCTAGTGTCATCTAAGGCCAAGACCAACTCCCATTCATGTGCTACATCTTCTAATAATATTTGCAAGAGTTTTCAAGGTATATAAAAACTCCTCATTTCTTCCATTGAGCAGACAGATCACGATTTAATGTGAGTACCTTTACTCTATGAGATGAAAGAGCTTTCATTGTACAGAGGATATTCTGTTAGTCACAAGTCTTACTTAGTAGACCTGAGCACAGTGTTATCATACATTTGCCAATAGTTTAAAATGTATTTAGGTCCCTGCTTGAAAAGAAAAATGATTTGGACTACATAGGGAGATTTATAGTACTCAATCTCTTTCACAATGAAGAAAAGTCTTGATTCTTATCTCCTTGGTTACCATCACCAAAAAAGATACAGGACCTTGTTGAGTCCTTTGAAGATCGAATGTGACTCACTTGTTATTTATTTATTTTTATTTATTTGTTTATTGTTTATTATAGTTTATTGTTTATATTAAACAGCACACAAATCAGTATAGCAGGAGTGGGACCCAAACCAATACTTTGTGTTGGAAAATACTTAGCAAACTGAGGCATGTTTTATACCTTCCAGGCAAATAATCTAACAATTTAAGCTACAAGTCTCTATGGCTAATGATTTTGCTTATCAGAGCCTCAGGCAAAAGGAAACATACTTGATGTTTTAAATTCAACCTCTCCTTGGCATGGACATATATGCATTTAGAAAAAGTTATTTGTTTTCTATGAGGCTCTTGTCAAACTGAATTTTTATAGTATGGCAGTCTAATAACTCTCTAGTCTATTTGCCATTTTGAGGTAGGCTAACTTGGGTACAGTGACAAATATAGTGGGAAGGATCTAATCAGCTTTGTCAAACAGAAATGCTATATTCAAAAAAGGATGGCCTTAGTGGCATCTCAAACTTTACCCAAAAGAATTTGGGCTATTCCCTTTGGGGAAACATCATCCCACAAATTGCCATCCAAATTAAAGCTTCTAACTTAAAGGGAACCTTGATTTATTGGTTTAAGGGAATTCCAAATTAGTATCTCTCATATCACTCGGTGATCCCTCCAAAACGAGGCTACCTTCAATTCCTTGAGGGAGTTTCCTATAGGGATAATTGACACACTATTTTATGTTATCAGTGGTCAGTTATCCCTATAGCTGGAATCAGCCAATTAAAAAAGCTGGTACAAAATTTGTTCCAGATTTTAGATGAAGTGATCAATGACACAGTCTGATCCCCGGAAGGCATTCATATCAGATGTAACTCACTAGCCAGAGTTATAAATGATAAAATTAGCCCAGAGTCCCTCCTTGTAAGCCAAGATATAGTCTAAAATCCCTAACAAATCTTTCTCTGCCTGATTTAACCAGTGGGCCATGTAGAAAGACCTTTATAGAAACTTTAAAAGAAAGCCATCTGGCTTTTTAAAGTATGCCTTGCTAGTTTATGGAATTGTTCAGCTGGGTGAATTCAGGTCCCTGCTGGACATGGTTGAGTTCAAGACTGAAAGTATGCCTTCAATGACTCTAGGAGTCTACTCTGTAATATCCTTAATTGCTTGCTGAATTAGATAAATTAAATGGATGTGGTCAGCTTCTGTGATAGAGTGACCAACCAAAAGACATACTTATGGAAAGATTTACCAGAAAGCATGACAGGTTAGAAATGAGATGTGAACACCGTTGGGAGGTAATTCTCCATGGTGTTACTACAGCTGTTACTTTGAAAATTAAGGTCTTTTATCTTTGATCAAGCATCTTCATGTCTTCTATTAGCATTTATGGAATTGGTTGGCTAACTTGTTGGCTTGGTTTACATTTATGGTAAAACTTCAGACTTTTCACAGTATTTCATGTAAATGTGTGTATATTGTGTGTAAATATAAATTTTATTAGAATATTTATATACATATTTTTAAATTTTATCTGTTCTTTTAATCATGTCAAAGTTGAACTTTTTAGAGAAATGTAAGAATGAATAAACACTACAAATTCAGTCAACATATTGCCACATGTTAGTAGATAAAGATAAATAGGCAATAATATTCCCAATAATCCTATGATAACACTCAACAGTTTTTATGACCAAAAAAGTTATCAACTTAAGTCTAAAAGAGAATCTCTTCTACCTGATAAAAGTAATTTATCTCAGCCAATAGTACATTGTACTTCATTGTAAAACATTGAAATCAAAACTGTACTTGCAGACATAGATTATCTAACAAAGTAAAATAAATACATAAATAAATGAGTCAAGGGCTGAATTTTTTTTTTTTTTTAATGTATTAGGACTTCAGTTTGGAGCAATTTTAGGTTCACAGCAAAATGAAGGGAAGATACAGAAATTCCCCATATACTCCTTGCCTCCAGACACACATCTTCCTGTTTTCACCATCTCTCACCACAGTAGTACGTTTGTTAACAACTGATGAACCTACATACTGATGCACCATAATCACCCATAGTTTATAGATTATGTTAGGGTTTACTCTAGGTATTGTGTAACCTATGGGTTTAGACAAATGTATAATTACATTATAATTACATTATAATGTATCCATCATTATAATATTATGAAGAGCTTTTTTTACTGACCTGAAATTCTGTGTTTTTTTTTTTTTTTAAGATTGTATTTATTTGACAGAGAGTGAGAGAGATCAAAAGTAGGTAGAGCAGTAGGCAGAGTGGGGGGAAGCAGGCTCCCTGCTCAGCAGGGAGAGAGATCACAAATAGGCAGAGAGGCAGGCAGAGAGAGAGGGGGAAGCAGGCTCCCCACTGAACAGAGAGAGAGCCCAATGTGGGGGTCTATCCCAGGACCCTGAGATCATGACCTGAGCCAAAGGCAAAGGCTTAACCCACTGAGCCACCCAGGCGTCCCTGACCTGAAATTCTTATGCTTTGCCTATTTACCCATTCTCCTGCCAATCCCTGGCAATCACAGATTTTTTCATGGTCTCCACAGTTTGGCCTTTTCAAGAATGTCATATATTTAGAATCACACAGTAGGTCTCCATATCTTTTCATGGCTTGATGGCTTATTTCTGTTTAGCTCTGAATAATATTCCACTGTCTGCATGTACCATAATATATTTATCAATCACCTATTTGGTTGTTTTCAGGCTTTGACAATTATGAATAAAGCTACTATAAACATCTATGTGCATGTTTTTTTTTTCTGTACAAGTTTTCAGATCCTAAAGGGGTAGTTGCTGGACCCTATGGTAAGAATATATTTAATTTTATAAGAAAGTACCTAGCTGTTTTCCAAAATGGCTGTATGATATTGAATTCCCACCAGCGATGAACGCAAGTTCTTGTTGCTTGGCATCTTTGACAGCATCTATGTTCATGAGATATATTGATCTGTATTTTCATGTAAGGACTTTGTCTAGTTTTGATATTAGGGTAACGCTGATTCATAGAATGAGTTAGGAAATATTCCCTGTGCTTCTATTCTCTGAAAGATGTATTGATTCAAATTCTTTAGTAGATGTAAGCCTAGTCAGATTGTCTGTTTCTTTTTGTGTGAGGTTTGGCTGATTGTGTCTTTCAAGTGATTTATCCATTTCATCTAGGTTATCAATTTGGGGCATATAATTGCTTTACAGTGTTCCTTATTATCCTTTTAATATCCATAGATCTGTAGTGATATCTCCTCTTTCATTTCTAATATCTTATGTCCTCTCTCTTTTTTCTTAGGCTGGCTGGCTATAGATTTACTGATTTTATTGACATTTTTAAAGAATCAATTTTTGGTTTCACTCATTCTTCTCTACTGACTTCCTGTTTTCAGGTTCATCAACTTATGCTTTAATTCTTACTACATATTTTCTTTTGCCATATTAGAGTTAATTGCTCTTTTCAGTTGCCTAAGGTGGAAACTGTGATTATTTCTTTCAGAGCTTTCTCCTCTTCTAATAGATGCATTCAATGCTATAATTTCACTCTAAGCACTGTTTTAGCTACATTTCACAAAATTTTACAGTTGTGTTTTTGTATTCATTTAGTTCAAAATGCTTTCTAATTTTATCTTGAGATTTCTTCTTTGACCCATGTGTTAATTTGAAGCATGCTGTTAATCTTTATGTACTTTCTAATTTTCTTTTCTAAAAAGATTTTATTTATTTATTTTGACAGAGAGAGAGAGAGATTGCAAACAGGGAGGCAGGTGCGGGGGGTGGGGCGATGCAGAGAAGCAGGCCCCCTGCTAAGCAGAGAGCTCAATGTGGGGCTTGATCCCAGGACCCTGAGATCATGACCTGAGCTGAAGGCAGAGGCTTAACCCACTGAGCCACCCAGGCACCCCTTTCTAATTTTTAAGTTAATGTTCTGTTATTGATTTCTGGTAGTTTTATTTTATTGTGCTGTGAGAGAAGATACTGTGTTATTTTTATTCTTTTAAATTTGTTAAGGTATGTTTTATGGTCCTTAATGTACTTTATCTTGGTATTTTTTCTATGTGAGTTTGAGAAGACTATGTATTCTGCTGTTGTTGGATGTAATAGTCTCCAGATGTCAACTGTACCCAATTCACTCATATTGTTGAATTCAACTATGTCCTTACAAATTTTCCACCTACTGTATCTATCCATTTCTGATAGAGGAATATAGAAATCTCCAATTATGATAGTGGATTGATCTGTCTCTCTCTCTCTCTCTCTCTCTCTCTCTCAGCAATTCTATTAGTTTTTGCTTGACATAGTTTGATATTCTTCTTAGGTACATACACATAAAGGATTGTTACGTCTTCTTGGAATTGACCCCCTTATTATTATGCAATATGCTTCTTTTTCCCCAAAATCTTCCCTTGCTTTGAAATCTGCCCTGGCTGAAATTAATTTAGCAACTCCTGCTTTCTTTTGATTAATGTTAGCATAGTATATATCCCACCATCCGGTCACTTTTAATCTGTATTTGTCTTCATATTTGAAGTGGTTTTCCTGTAGACAAAATATACGTGGGTTATGTTTTGGATCCACTCTGATATCTATCTGATAGCTGATGTATTTAGACCACTGACATGTAAAGGGATTCATGACAGAGTTTGATTAATTATCCACCATATCTACCAGTGTTTCATATTTATTGCCCTTGTCCTTTGTTTCTATTTTTGTGTTTCACTTGTTTTCTGTCTTTTATCATTTTCATTGAGCATTTTATATGATTCCAATTTACTTCCTTTTCTAAGCAAATCAATTATACTTCTTTTTTACTTTTTTAGTTGTTTCCCTTCCCTTTGTAATACACATTTACAGCTTATCCAAGTCCACTTTCAAATAACACTATATACTTCATAGTGAGTACCTTATGGTAACAAAGTAATCCAATTCTTCCCTCCTCCTTTGTATCTCAGGCTTTCAATGAGTCTATGGTGCTGGAGGAGGGACTTCACAAGTGGTTTTGTTGGTTTGTTTGTGTGTGTGTGTGTGTTTTGTTTGTTTCAAGTTTTTGTTTGAATTCTAGAGAGTTAGCATAGAGTGTAATATTGGTTTCAGGAGTAGAATTTAGTGATTCATCATTTATATATATCACCAAGTGCTCATCATAACAAGTGTCCTCCTTCACACCCAAACCCATTTAGTCCATCCGTCACCTACCTCCTCCCCTCCATCAACCCTCAGTTTGTTCACTGTAACCAAGGGTCTCTTAGAGTTTGCTTCTATTTCTTTTCTTCCCTTTCCCTATGTTCATCTGTTTTGTTCCTTCAATTCCACATAGGAGTGAAATCATATAGCATTTGTCTATTAATAACTTATTTTGCTTAGTATAATGTACTCTAGCTCCCTTCATGTCATTGCAAATGGCAAGATTTCATTCATTTGATGGCTGAGAAATATTCCATTATACATATATACTACATCGTTTTTATCCACTCATCAGTCAATGGATATTTGGTTTCTTTCCATAATTTGGTCGTCTTTTATAATGCTGCTGTAAATATAGGGTGCACATACCCTTTCAGATTAATATTTTTGTATCCTTTGGGTAAACACCTAGTAGTACAATTGCTAGGTTGTAAGGTAGTTCTATCTTTAACTTTTTGAGGAGCCTCCATATTGTTTTCCAGAGTGGCTGAACCAGTTCACAGGTAAAAGTGTTCCTCTTTGAATCCATACCAACACCTGTTTTTTCCTGTGTTGTTAATTTTAGCCATTCTGATGTATGAGGTAGTATCTCCTCATGGTTTTGATTTGTATGTCCCCTATGATGAGTGATATCAAACATCTTTTCATGTGTCTGTTGGTCATCTGGATGTCTTCTTTGGGAAAAAAATGCCTATTCATGTCTTCTGTCCATTTCTTAACTGGATTATCTATTTTGGGGGTGTTGAGTTTGATAAGTTCTTTATAGATTTTAGATACTACACCTTTATCAGATATGTCATTTGCAAATATCTTCTCCTATTCCATAGTTTGCCTTTTAGTTTTATTGATTGTTTCCTTTTTTGTGCAGAAGATTACCTTATTGAAGTCCTAAAAGTTATTTTTGCTTTTGTTTCCCTTGCCTCTAGAAATGTGTCAGCAAAGTAGAAGTAAAGGGATATGCCTTTATCATGGCCTTATGCAAAAGACCTATAGTTACTATCATCCTCAATGGGGAAAAACAGAGTTTTTTCCCCTATGGCCAGGAGAAAGACAGGGATGTCCACTCTCACCATTTTTGTTTAACATAGTACTGGAAGTCCTAGCCTCAGCAATCAGACAATAAAAAGAAATAAAAGGCATCTAAATCAACACAGAAGAAATTAAAACTTTCACTATTGTACATGACATGATAACTCTATGTAGAAAACCCAAAAGACTCTACCAAAACATTGCTAGAACTGTTACATGAATTCAGCAAATTCAAAGAATATAAAATCAATGTACATAAATCTGTTGCATTTCTGTACACTAATAATGAAGCATCAGAAAGAGAAATCAAGGAATTGATCCCATTTACAATTGTACCAAAAACCATAAGATACCTAGGAATAAACCTAACCATACTCTCTGAACTCTGAAAACTATAGAACACTTAAGAAAGAAATTGATAATGACAAGAAGAAATGGAAAAACATTCAAGCTCATGGATTGGAAGAATAAATATCATTAAAATGTCTATATCACCCAAAGCAGTCTACCCATTTAATGTACTCCTTATCAAAATACCACCATCATTTTTCAGAGCTGGAACAAACAATCCTCAAATTTATATAGAACTGCAAAGCACATCAAATAACTAAAGCAATACTGAAAAAAGAAAAGCAAACCCAAAGGCATCACAATTTCAGATTTCAAGCTGTAAGATAAAGCTATAGTGATCAGGACAGTATGGTACTGGCACAAAAATAGGCACATTGATCAATGGAACAGTACAGAAAACCCAGAAATGGACCCACAACTATATGGTCAAAAAATCTTGGACAAAGCAGGGAAAGAATATCTAAGGAAAAAAAGACAGTCTCTTTAGCAAATGGTGTTTGGAAAACTGAACAACCACATACAGAGGAATGAAACTAGATAATTCCTTACACTATACACAAAAATGAATTCAAAATGGATGAAAGACCTACATATAAGACAGGAAATTATCAAAATCCTAGAGAAGACTATAGGTAGCAACTTAGTGACCTGGGCTAGAGGGGCCTCTTAGTAGACACAAGTCTTTCTGTTTTGTTTTTGTTTTGTTTGTTTGTTTTTCCTCCCTCCTTGGGTGGAATAAGATAGTGGAATAAGCTGGAGTTTGGTATTTACCTTCCCTCAGGTCAGTTAGTCTCTGTTGTTAATACTCAGAGGCAGGTTAAGCTCTGGTTTACTAGTTTCCCCCAAGAACACTTGGGAGACACTCTTGTTAAGAACAGAACACTCTGGCCTATCTATGCCTTTTTCTCCCTTCTGCTGGAAGTATTTGAGGATTTTTTCCTGGATATTTACTGTGAGGACCTGGTTGAGTTCTGGATGTACATGTCACAATCTTAAGGGGTCCCCACCATGACAAGGTCTCTATGAGACCTTAACTCAGACTTGTCGACACCAAGTCTCCAATAATTTGCAAATTACAATTCAGGTTTTCCTACCCCTACACTGGTTCCCAGGTTAATCTCCTTCAATAAATAACCTGTGACTCCCTGTATTTGAAACTATCTGTCTCTCCAATCTTATGGGCAGAATTTTATCTTGTGTCCTCCCCTCTCTTACAGAGATAAGAAGACTTTTTGATTTTTCAGTCTCTTCATCTTTTTACTTCTTAGTCGAATGGACAGGTCAATTCCAAGCTTCTTATATGTGAAACCATAAATGATTTTTTTTTAAAGAATTTATTTATTTATTTGACAGAGAGATCACAAGTAGGCAGAGAGGCAGGCAGAGAGAGAGGAAGGGAAGCAGGCCCCCTGCTGAGCAGAGAGCCCGATGCGGAACTCGATCCCAGGACCCCAAGATCATGACCTGAGCCGAAGGCAGCGGCTTAACCCACTGAGCCACCCAGGCGCCCCCATAAATGATTTTTGAGTAAAATTTTAATGATTATTTGCACATGATATGATTATTTATGTAATACTCCATATGTTTAATAAGAGATTATATCCACTTTAGTATAAAATGTGGCAGAATAGATTTCAAATATTTATAAAGGAAAGATTTCTTAACTAAAAAGTAAAACCCTTGAACTTGGAAAAACATATATAAACTAGGTTACACTAAAATGTTTTAGTTTATCTAAAAATAAAATAAATAAACTCAAGAAAATTAGCCTAATGCTGGAATAATACAACTGAAACATATAAGACCAATAAAGAATTGGTATTTAGAATATAAAAAGAATATTTAAAAGTCATAAATGCGTAATTATCTAAAGTAAGATATTGGTGGATGCAAGTAAAACATTTGAAAATGCAATTAACACAAAGTAAATACACATAAAAAATAAACATATTAAGGATGTTTAAATTCACTAATATTAGGAAAACTCAAACTAAAGACATAATTACTTTGTACTTCAGTCAGCAAAAATTCAAAGATTATGACCATAATAAGGATTAACAATAATTTTATGCTGTCAGACTATGAAACTGGGACAATGACTCCAGAGAAAAAAATGAACACAATCTGGTAGACATATAGACACAAGACTTCACTGGTAATTACTGTCATCTTTTCACAAAATAATAGTAACTTGTGCACCTGTATACATAATTCAACATGAACATAGATATCCAAAGTAGCTTTGCTTATAATATCAAAAAAGAAAAAAAAAACCTGAAGAAAATGAAATGCATATTAATAGAAGAATAAACAAGTAAAATAATATACAGCAATAAAAGTAAATGAGGGGTGCCTGGGTGGCTCAGTGGGTTAAAACCTCTGCCTCCGGCTCAGGTCATGATCCCAGGGTCCTGGGATCAAGCCCCGCATCTCCCTGCATCTGCCTCTCTGCTCAGCGGGGAGCCTGCTTCCCTTCCTCTCTCTCTGCCTGCCTTCTCTGCCTACTGGTGATCTCTTGTCTGTCAAATAAATAAATTAAATCTTTAAAAAATAAAAAAAAGTAAATGAATGCCATAGGCATCAACATGATAAATCTCAAAAAAACAATAATTGAGCTAAAATATAAGTTTTAAAATAATAATGTTATATCATTTGAGTAATATTAAAAGTGAAAATGGGGCCTTATCATTAAAGGAGAGATACAACTATGTATACTACTTCAGATCATAACTGAATGTACATATGTATTTGTCATATACATACATGAATATACCTGTCCTTAAAATTATGAAAAAAAATCATTTAAATAGAAATCACCAAATTCTAGTTAGTAAATATCAGTTGAAAAGGAAGAGAAAAAAATCATGGAGGGGCTCTCCTACAGACTAAATTTTTACGCCTCTCCCCGTTAGTGTTGACACCTAATGCCCAATGTGATAATATTAGAAGGTGAGTCCTATGAGAGGTCATGAGGGCTCTACCCTCATGAATAGAATTAGTGCTCTTAGGACAGAGATCCCAGAGAGCTCCCTCATCCCTACCATTAAGTGAAGAAACTGAAAAAACTTGGGTCTCATGAACCAGGAATTCAGACAGTGAATCTACTGACCCCTTGACCTTTGTACTCCCAGTTCCAGAACTGTGAGAAATAAATGTTTGTTGTTTATAAGCCACCGAGTATGTGATATTGTGAACTAAGACAGGTTCATATATTCTTCAAGAGTGGTAATATTTTGTTTTTCAAAGAAAGTAGAAAGACACAGTTATCTGTTTTATCATTCACTATATTTTTTAATACAGGAAAGCAAGGGTTGAGGCATGTTTAAATGGGGTTAAAAGACACAATCGCATTAAACCAAGAATTTCTCAATGAAGGCTTGTAAGGAATTGAAATGGGAATAACTTTCTAGTATGTGATTTACTGCTATCTAATGCTATTGCTATGTAACATCTAAAATCACCTTGAGAACTGTAACTCATCCAATATCCCCATAATCTGGGAAACAACAGTGTGGATACAAGACTCAGAAGACCTAGGTCCTCTGCTCAATTCTATCATTACTAGACGTATGATATTGAGGCACATCCTTTCTCTGCTCTGTCTCATTTTTTTCCATCTATAAAATGAACTCTTATATGCCCTTCACACTCTACAGTAGAACTTTCTGATATTATATTTAAGCCATTTATGGCCTTCAGAAATTACCTTTTCAGAAAAGTGCCTTTAATGGGAAGAAATGTACAGATTTTGGGGAAAAGAAGGTATGGACATGAGGCCTGGATTTTCAGTCTCTTGTCCTCTCTGGTAGGGCTTATTCTGTTTCTCTTGTACAGAGAGAGAGAGAGAAAAAACAAACATCGTGAGGTCTTACAGGAGAAAAGCAGAGAAGAGCAGCCAAGAAAAGCCCAGCAGGACAGAGATGGGATCTGTGAGGGTATTAGTGGAGCACAGGTTCAGAAATCAGCAAAGATCGGTTTGAATCCCAGACCTCTATATACATAAGTAATCGGTCTTTTATGCGAGTTACTTAACCCTCAATGGATCCATTTTCTCATACAATCAGTTGAGATTCTAATAGTGTACATGATGGCTGTGAAGATTAAGTAAATCAAAAGATCAGCTAGGTTGAAAAAGTCTTGTTTGGTCCCTGTAGCGGAAATATATAGTGGGATGCCCCAAACTGAGGGATTTTGACCTCTTTTGTACTATCAGCCCTAGGAACTTGATTCATCCATCTCATTCTGGTGAGTGCCAAGCTTAGAGTAGGCACTGAGGAAGACATTGCTTTTATTAATATTATTATTTTTAATAACTGAGAATATGAGTGATATATCAGAACTCACTGGTATTATTTTCTAGTACTTTTAAGTATGACTATGAATCATTATCTATAATTTCTCAGGAGTCATGAAGAATGCAGTGAGGTATTTTTAGGTCAGAGTGTGGGTTAACCTTATGATTTTTAAGGGGAAGAGATATTTTTTTTTAAATATATACCAATGAATCTCATGTTAATATCAGATCAAATTATAGAAATGTTTACATAAATGATTTTCAGGCTCTGTATAATTGGTATTATAAAAGTTATGTAACTCTCAGTTTTCACATACCTATGTTTTCACTATCCTTTGGAAGACATGACACAGTTGTTCTTTTAGTATCTAGTAGTGGTTTAAGTGCAATTTCTGAAGTCAGACTATATGATTCAAGTCCATGATCCACTGATTTCTACAAACATTATCTCTAGTAAACAATGAAACTATAAGTCCTTCAGTTTCATTATCTGTGATGTGAAAATAATAAGGGTACCAACTACATTTTTGGGGTGAGGTTTAGTATAGTGCCTGGTATATTGTAAGTACCCACATGGTATTAGCTTGTATCATTACTTTTCAGAATTATTATCAAATACTTTGATAAAGTTCCTCTGGATTTCCATGGATAGACTGAGTGTGATACTCACTTTTTTATTTTGGTATTCTTAATTCTACTTTTTTTTTTTTTCTTCTAGTTAATTGCAGATTACTTTAAGGTAGAAAGAACTCTAATCTCCGGTCCATTTTCTGTGTCCATCACAAACATTTATGAATAGATCTTCAAAAACCTAGTTTTTAAAAGAGATGGTCAGGTGGTAGGCAAATGTGACTGGACAGATTTGATACTAAAGACAAATTTCATTTCATTCATTATGCACTTAAATTTATGACTTAGAGCAAAACTCTAATTATTCAACTATAATCACTGAACTTCAAGGTGCTAAATACCATTTGGAAACCCATCTTTATAAAATTCAAATGTGATTCTATATGATTTAAATTCGATGGTGTTTCCTCCCAAGTTTACACCTTTATTCAAACATCTTTGAATAAAGGGCAACAGTCCAGCTCCAAGTATCTGAGGCTGTTACAGGACTGTAGCTAAGACTGCAGTTTCTAATATATAAGATGACAATATAAATGATCTTCCACCTGGATAATTTGGAAACCGGGAAAATCACACTGGGATAATATATGTAAATAAAGGTGATCTCAAGAAAAATAGGAGATACATTAGCCTTATTATTGTGTATTCAACAGTAACAACATTTAGAAGTTTATGATACAATTGCTTAAGAAGCCTGGAGGTAGAGACTGCTTTCAACTTTTTCCACACAGTTATGATAACTTCCCAAACAGAATATTTTTATATTTTCCCACTTTTATATTTACCTTTTGGTAGCCTGCTGGGTGTCTAAATCAAGAATGTTTTCTCAGAAGCAAATCAAAATTACTATGTGTGAATTTTTAATTTTCCAGTTCCAAAGCTTAGAAGAAACAATAAGCATACAATCAATTTTAATTTAAATTGAAATCCACTGCTGTATTTACTGTAGATGGTCTTTCAGGGAACTGAATCTAATAAAATTTCTTCACTTATCTAATCATATAGAAGGGATGTTTTGGCCAACCTGTTACAAGGAGAATATTTAATGAAATAGGAAGAGATGATGTTATGTTTTATGATGTTTCATATTGTTGTGTTATTCTTCCATTGTGAGAAGTAGTGAGTCATTTGGATTAAACACATCAGAGCATGTAATGACTGCTGATAACAGTACAAAAAAAACACAAAAGCTAAACCCCTGACATTTTGGCTATGAATGGAGGCACTGAGAATTGTGGAAGGGCTGTTATAAAGCCTACATATGCAGTGTACTGTCCAAGTCTTGGGAGGCATTATAAATAAAGTATAATGTGAACCCCCCTACCCCACCATGGAGGATGTAGGTAATTCGGTGTGTCTACATTCAGGCTCTTACAAACTGTTTCAGTAGAAAGCTAGAAAAAATGTTACCTTTTTTACTTATATAAGCTTGTCCTAGAGACTTTCAGCAATAAAGTACTATACTTCATAATACTTAAAGTAATATAAAGAGAGGATCAATCTTGAAATTTCAAAAACTTTCAAACGTTTCTAATGGAATGAATGGGTAGTCTATCATTTAGAAAGAAATGATAGATCAATCAATAGATAGATAGAGACCTAGGATAAAGGATGGTGTTCTCAGTGCTTGCTATCATTGCTCACTAGACAGAGAGTGGGATTGAAAAGTGCACACCTCAATGACTAGAGTCATCATTCTGTTTCCTTCCCTGATTTCCTATGTAATTGTCCACAAATCACTTCACCTGTAAATCTGATCATTTTTTCACTGGGATTAACTAGGAATACATATAAAATGGTTTTCTAAAAACAAAGCTTTATTTAAAAAATACTGCAAACATTTACTGGAACACTTACTTTATCCGTGAATTTCTGCACTTTTATACATGACCAAAATTCTATGGAAACATTTAACTTCTTTGAAAAATATGCTTTAATTTTAAAAGTTGCGCTATTGGGTGTTAATTTGCAACAAGCAGAACTCTGAAGCTCCATGTTGAGGTAGATATTAGGCTACTTGTTTTTCTCTTCTTAAAAATAATTTAGGTCACAAACAAGCTTGAGTCAGGATTTTGTACAGAGCCATCTCAGGGGTTTCTACTCCATCTCTGAAATTCATCCAGAAATTTTCTGGTATTCCCATTTAACTCTGCCACAATTTTAAGATTGCTTTCAGAGTTCTCTCTTGCTAAACATCTAAAGAAATACAGTGTAGGGGAATTAAGATACAGTGTGCTAGAGACCAGACTTCAGGCACTAAGGAAAAGAATCTGGGAAGAGAAAGAAAGTCAGGAAGGCTAGGGTAGATGTGGACTTTACGTGTGTTTTAAACAGTTTTCCTGTAAGTTTATTGTATTATGGGTGCACTTTATCTTGTTTTTGATATATTACTCTGAATGTTTTATTTTCAGGTAGGGCTTGTCTTAAGAAAAGAGATTTTGGGCAATCTCTCTCGTTCTATTCCCTCCTCCAAGTCCTATTAGGGAACTGGTTTCCATATGGGGTGGAGTTTTGAAGTGGAAGCTGGGGACTTTTTTTTTTTTTCTTCCCTCCATAAAGAATGTGAGGTGAGAGAAAATAGATGTTATAATTCAGCTTCTTATATTATTTTTGTAGATACTGAAGAAAAAATGGCTTTGTAGCAAACACAACTTCCTCTTTCCTCTGTATGCTCTAGAATGTCGGAAGAATGTGAGAATGAATTCGAAGATGATCTAAAAGAGCTTGTGAATAAATGTTACAACGTGGTTGAAGCTCCAAATAATTAAGCTGAATTTTAAAAAAAACAGATACAAATGTATATGTCCTGGATGATTCTATTGATAAAAAATTATAGGACATGCTGTCTAACACACGGTTTCAGAAAACAATCGGTGGTTTCCTGGGGACAGGGAGGAGTGTTAGGAAAGGTGAGAAAGTGAGATTACCAAAGGGCGGGATATATTTTGTGGGCAGGTGGGTATGTTAATTATAATGATTGTTTTGCCAATTTCACAGGCTTATACTTGCAGCAAAACTAATGACTGCATTTTAAATATATCTAGGTTACTGTATATCAATTTTATTTCAGTTAAGATAAAATAAAAATATTCGATAGGCATTGAAAGCAATTTAAATGATAGTAGAAACAATTACAACAAATATTTTGTATGACTGACTTTTGAAATGCATGAAACACCCCAAACGAGAAAACAAAATTGATGATCTTCTGTTACTCAAACATTGTTTCAAGACCTTTCAGGTCTTTTCCCAACACCTCCAAGATTTTGGTTCTTATATTAACCTGAAAAGACAGGTTAGTTAAAACCAAAATAATATTTTAAACGTTATGAATGCAGTGGTTGTAACTATGTTTTTAAAATAGTTTTTATATTCTGTTTTAACGTTTTTTTAGAGAGAGAATGCACATGCATGCATGCGTGCAAATTTAGCGGCAGAGGGGGCAGAGGGAGAAGGAGAGAATCTTAAAGCAGGCTTAACACTCAGTGTGGAGCCTGATGCTGGGCTCAATCCCAGGACCCTGAGATCAAGACCTGAGCCAAAATCAAGAGTCTGATGCTTAACTGACTGAGCCAGCCTGTTGTTCCTTGTTTTAACATTTTAATAGCTGGCTTAACTAGCTTAAATTTCTTACATATAATAATTGAGGATCTCTTATTACTCTACAAATTTGCCTTTATTTCTCTCGTTAGCCTCCAAAACATATTCATATAGAAAACCTATTTTTTTTTTTTTTTACTGTCTTACTGTAGAACTTTTTCTGTCTGACTTTCCCTAATCAGATCTGCGAAGTATTTGTAATTGGATTATCGGTCAAATTTCGGTAATTTGAATAATAAAAGTAACTTTGAGCTGGAAAATCAAACTTGCCTTAGTGTCATTTCAAATTAGGCTATTAAGTTACCTTCTATTGTTATGCTTTTGCTTTTTATTTTTATTTATTTTTTTATGACTTTTGAAATATTGTTTTGGAGCACCATAGAAAAATCTTTTGTCATTTCAGTCTACGTTATACCAGAAATAAATGTTTAAGTCAAATAATCTAAACACATAAACTTTTCATAGAAGAGGAATACATATATGTGTTTGTGTGTAAATAATTTAAAATTTGGACTCCTGAATTATGGATCTGTGAGTAATTTATGACTGGTGTTGTCCTTCCTTTGGTTGCCATCATGTCTAAAGAAGCATTCAAACAATATTCCAAAAAATATGAGAAGAATTGATTTAGAAATTTAGGACCCATTAAAGTCAAATGCCTCATTGCTTAGAGCAAGTTGATCCTCTGACTAGCAATGATAGCATTACCTGGAAATTTACTAAAAATGTAAATTCTTTTTTTTTTCTTTTAAGATTTTATCTATTTGACAGAGAGACAGTGAGAGAGGGAACATAGCAGGGGGAGTGGGAGAGGGAAAAGTAGGCTTCCCATTGAGCAGGGAGCCCAATGCAGAGTTCTCAATCCCAGGACCCTGGGGTCATGACCTGACCTCAACCAAAGGTAGATATTTAATCAGCTGAGTCACCAAGGTGCCCCTAGAAATGTAAATTCTTGAACTCTACCCTAGACCTATAAAATCTCTGTGCTTTAACCAGCTATCCAGGTGATTCCGATTTGCAATTAGATTCATTCTGCTAGAGGAACACCTTCATTGTCAACAGATTAACTAATTAATTAATTAATTTAGAAAAAAATCAGACAAGAAAATGGTAGCAATCTGTGGCAAAAATTAAGACTGGTCTCAATAGAGAACACTTACCAACATGCATGTACGCACACACCCACAAAGATCTTCAAAATTACTGAATACAAAGTAAGAATCTTCTTAACATTTGTTGCCATGGGCAGGGACAATTAGTTTCTCACTCAGGATTTGAACTTAATCATTGTTTGCCTTTGACATTTTTATAGATTAAACCTGAACCGGAATCTCTAAGCAGCAGTTCCAGGAGTTCAGCCTGAAAGAATTCATCTCACTGGGAAGCTATCTGAGTACACAAAGTTTGTCTTAGGTGAAATACACAAAAAAGAAAACTACCGTTTCAAATTTCGACAGTTCCTTTTCAACAAAGCATGGTAAAAATGCAGAACACGGAGGTGAAACAATTGGAACTCATATCAGAATAGATCAGCATGTTGCAGAGACTGAGAAAATGCTACAAGCTCCCAGCTGGGAAAACTTGTAATTGCAACCAGCCAGAACATTGATATAGAGATAGCAAAATTACTAACAAGGGAAAAAGAAAATTTAGGAGACAAATAGAGGAAGCGTTTTCCTATGTATGACAAGAGCCCTAGTAAATATGACAAAGTGCTCGTCAAGAGCAGAATGTTGAACTGGCGTGAAGAAAATATAAAATTGATTACTACAAGGACAAGCCACATAAAATGCCATAATAACAGCACAGGAACTCATTTCAAATAAAAGTGAAATAAAAACACTCTCCCAAATTAAGGGGGAAAATGTGAACAAACTAAACTTCTTGCTCTGGGCAGTTCAGTAACCATTGTCAAAAGCAATCAAGACTAATGGTAACATTATCATAACAGAAGGATACTTATGGCTCTAGGGATTTCTTCAACGTATACATCGATAGCCCCAGCTCTGGTAACATCCAGAAAGCAGCAGTCTAGGAGCTAATACCCCATTACAGTAGAATTTGAACAAAGCTATGCCATGAATTCATTTCAAGCCAAGAAGTATCTCTTCCTTGATTCAGACAGACCAAAATACCAGGGAGACAGAAATATACTTCAGTTAATATAATCAGGACACTACATATAAATATATGTATATGGACATCAACTCAAAAATATACCATTGTAGTTGATTATTATTAATGAAGTTTGTTCTAAAGTTGGAGAATTAAAGAGATCAGAAAGATTCTAGGTCTCATTTGCAATGGTTATCCCACAATGACTGTAGAGCTGCAATAAAGTAGCAAGCACTCTATGTGACTGCTAAATAAATAAATGTCTGGTATGAGGTCTCATGTTGTGCTTAGAACTGCTTACTCTAACTGGTCAGACTCCACTGGACAACATAGCCATATCAGAGGAAAATCATGGCACAGTTTCCTAGCAATGGGTATATAAAGCACTTTCAAAATTACTAACAATAGATGCACAGAGTAATACTCACCCATAACAGGTGAGGTAGTTCTGGTTGGTGTAGGTTCCCTTGGGTTTCAAAATTCTCCATGATCCGCAAACCACCAACTTGGGCAGTAGCCAGGAAAAGAATAGTTACAACTATATGGGATCCTGGCAGCCCTGTAGAGAGAAGTCCTCTGTGAATTAAACTATGTTCTCCACTCTCTTTCTTACTTTCTACATGATCATTCATGCTGCCCTCTACTCACATTGCTCCCTCACATTTGGTTCCTGGCTTTTGTTTGTTTGTTTGTTTGTTTTTTGTTTGTTTGTTTTCTTTTGCTCAGTTATTTTGTCCACCTTCCACAAGCATGAGAAAAATAAATCAACCACAACAGCTATGCTTGTTGCTATTTAAACATACAAAATTCTAAATTCAGGCTCATCCACAGGCAATTGGATTTTGAGGGGGCAAAAAAATCATTCTGTTATTGCTCACTATGTATCATTTTGGACCATTTATTTTTTTAAATCATACCCCTATGTTTGCAACTGAAATGAAATATTCTACAGTCACATTAAGTATTCAATATTCTTCCTCAACTTTATGAATCCATGTAATTAAAAAAAAAATCCCTGTGGTAAAGACAACTCAAAAAAACTTTCAAGACTTTATTTATTTATTTATTTATTTATTTATTTATTTGAGAGAGAGAGAGAGAGAGAGAGAGACAGCTTGCACATGCACGTGTGAGCAGGGGGAGGAGCAAAGGGGGAGGAAGAAGAAGGGGGAAAGAATCTCAAGCAGACTCCACACTGAGCAGTGAGCAGGGAGCTAAACGGATTCAATCCCAAGATTCTAAGGTCATGACCTGAGCTGAATCCAAGAGTTGGACACTTAACTGACTGAACCACCCAGGCACCCTTCAGAAACAATTTTTTGACAAAAAGCATAAGATAAAGATAAAAGAAACAAATACAAAGTAAAACAAAAAAATCCTTATCAAAATAATTTTATTTAAAAAGTACATATATTTGTAAGAAGGCATTTTCTGTGATTAATCCATTTCCTTTCCTCAATGCCACTTTCGACTATCCATCTTTGCCTCTAAAATGAAGATACTTAGGTGTTTTAGAAGATAATCTGAGTGCCAGAGACTTTTCTCCCAAGTGTTCAAAGTCTTTTTTTTTTCCTCGATTGTAATTTACTCCTTCCATTTGTAATTTAGTCCTTCCATTTTCCTAAACACAGAGGAAAGAGAATATATATGAAAACAGGGCTTTATTCTGTTTTCTTCCTCTTTCATAGTTTCACAGCTTTGAAAGCTTCTTTCCCTGTTGACATTCATATGGATATATTATCAATGTTTTGGAAAGCTTTAGTTTCTTTCATGCATCCTGATGTTCTGTTGAATGATCTATTCCTCTTCCACCCACTTTAACTACTTTGTGTATTGTCTACTCCTGGGTCCTCCCCCAAAAAACCCTATAAATTTGCCATCATAGCAGTGCTTTGGAGTCAGGCAGAAGATCTAGTCCCTATTATCTCAAACACAGCCAGCATTCACTTCAAAAAGTTCAAACTATGTGAACCTCAGCTACCCATTCATAGATTAGAGGTAATAATAACAATTTGCAATAATTAGAGATGCTTCAATTCATAAGAGAAAAGAGAGAATGCATTATTTTAAATGTCTTGGAAGTGTTACAAAAATGGATAGTGCATTAAGCTCAATGATACTTAACTGTATTAAAAAGAAAGAGTGGGGAAGTGGGCAAAGGGAGTATAGATGTATTAAAAACTAAAAAAAAAAAAAGCTTTTTAATATAGGATATTACACATAATATTACCTGATCACAACAAATTATGTTAGATATGCTAGATAATAATACAAAGGGATAAGCAAAGAGAAATCTTTGAGAACAACTCATTTAATTGCCTGGATCAAGGAAAAAATCAAATGGTAGCTAAAAGAATATTTAGGAAATGATTAAAATAAGAATATTAAACATAAAATTAATAAAAAGGGGAAATTTATAACTGCCAAGAAATTTTATAACTAAGGTACTTTCCTGTGATATGCTATGTTAAAAAGATAACCAATTGGACAAAAAACTAGAAAAATAATAGTAAAATAAATCCAAAATGAATAAAATGCAGGGAATAATTAAGATGAATTTAGGAATTGCTACATTAAACAATTCAACATTAACAATTAAAGATCGTTTTTACAGATGACTATGGACAAAGGCACTTAATAGAATGGCTTACTAAAGACTCACCAAGATTCCCAAAGGATAGAGACTTAATACACTAAATTCAAGGAGGAACAATGTTTTGATCCATCAGCTTCAGATTCTTGGTGAAAATATAGTCTGATCAAAGAACATTTCTGAGGTCCCTCTCTGTAAAACCAGAATAGCAATTAGTTTCTGATATATCTTCAAGAGAATGCCAAGTCCATCAAGGAGCTGTACAGTTTATTCCACAAAATATATAGTTTATATATTGAAAAAAGTATTTAAAATGTTGTTTGAGATAGTCAAACAAGAGGGAAGACACAAAATCCCAAGAGTAAGAAAGAAGAAAACAAAAATCCAAAAATACAGAGAAAAATAATTTTGTTCAAACTATGTTTAAAATATTACAAAAGGCAATCCTCTATCCATACTCTTATATTCCAAATCTAAGAACTTATTCCAATTAAATAAATTTTGGGACACTGAAAAAAATTTAATTTAATTTAAAAAATAAAAATGTAACACTGACTGAAAATAAAAGAAAAAATAATTATGAGAATGTGCAAAAATAAATTAAAAGAACCACAGTGCTAAAAAAAAAAGAACCATAGTGTTATATATAATAAAGAACATATAAAATTTTACTATATGCCTTTATATATAAATATATATATAACCATATATAATTATATATGTATATATACATAAAAGTAAATGCATGAAGATATTCATACAAAGCAAGAGACTCAATGCCACTGTCCTCCATGGAGGACAAGATAAGAAAGCCTCCTTATCTTCCAAGCTGTCACAGAGATGTCCTGCTGCAGCTGACACCTTCTTTCAGATCCTTTCAAAAGGATCCACTGAGCCACCCAGGTGCCCCTATCTCCTCTAAGTCTTAAAGTAATATCCTTCTTGATCACTGTTATGTAAGTCATGCCTATCATCTCCAATTACAGGCATCATTGAAATGTGGCTCTCAGGGCTCCTGGGTGGCTCAGTGGGTTAAACCCTCTGCCTTTGGCTCAGGTCATGATCTCAGGGTCCTGGGATCAAGCCCCACATTGGGCTCTCTACTCAGCAGGGAGCCTACTTCCCTTCCTCTCTCTCACTGCCTGCCTCTCTGCCTACTTGTGATCTCTGTCTGTCAAATGAATAAATAAAATCTTAAAAAAAAAAAAAAAAGAAATGTGGCTCTCAACTATGTTAAGAAATTATTTATGAGTCCCAGATTTGGTAATTCAGTCAGAATTTGGATTAGTGTTTTTTTTTCTACCCATGTGGTTTTAGTTTTCACTTTATTTAGAAGGAGTATGATAAAAATTAAATGTTAATTTTCGTGATTCACTTTATACAATAATTGTGTTTCTGTATCAGTGAAGAATGCATTTGCCCAAAGGAATTGCACTATTTGGTACTTATTATACACACTTTCATTCATCAGATCAGACAGATATTTTAAGGAAAAAGTTCTGCAATTTTAGTTTTCACATATGATTTAGCCACAAATTAAAACATCTCTAAATTCTGTGAATTTTCTGAAGTGTTCTTAAATATGCAAACAGAACTGGAACAATGCTTTTTGATGTAGTTTTCAGTGGATCATTAACTTAGCTAATTAGCACAATCATATTAAACACCTACTAAGTTAAAGAAACTGTGTTTCATATTAGAAGCAATGAATGCAACGTGATCTTTAGCCTCAAGGAGCTTAGAGTCTAGCTGAATTGAAGAGAGGTACAAACCTATCTATAATACAAAACAGAACGTGCTAAGTATTTTGAGAGATTTACAAATTGCTGTTACAGCGCATACTGTACCCTTTGCCAATTACTTCCAGCTGGGAGGATTAGGGAATGCTTTAAGGAATAAGGAGTACGAACCTTGAAAGCTGAACATGCTTTGGGCAAGGGAAAATAAGGTAAAGGAACTCTGCTTTGAGCAGAAAGTTTAAAGTGGGGATCAGGAGCAGAAATCATTTATATGCTATTAAAGAGTAGGCGATAGAAGAATTTCTGGGAGACAGGGCTGAAAATGTAAGTTGAGACATGATTAAAAGGAAGCTCTCTTGCATTTAGTCTTGCAAAATTGCTTCAGAAAACACTTCGTATCTCATTCTTTTCTTTTATTACTTGAAGTGAGTTGCATTTATGGGAAACATTTCCAGGAATAGAATTCACTGATATCGTTAGGGTTGCACCGTCTTGTTAGGTACTGATAAACACATCCCAACTAAAAAATATTAAAATAAGATTCTCAACTACAGACTGAAGATTTCTGATTAGTAACACCTAGCAGCTAATTTTAAAATTACTTTCTTCAGACGAGTTCTGATAATTTTCCAGCTTTCTTCAGACTAGCTCTGATAAAAAAAAAAAAAAAAAAAAAAAACTTACTTGGGCAGAATTCTGAACTTGATGTCACCGAGCATTGTATTTACTAATCTTTTTATGAAAACAAATTTGCGGAACTGCACTAACTTAGTCACTGCATCACTATCATTACCTGAGGTGCTTCATATGAAATACAAGCTGCTTCTCAATGTTCAGTACCAGAGACCAACATATGCAGCCTAGTAACTCTTCTGATCCAACTGAATTTTACTGTTTTCCCTGTGAAGTACTGGAAATGTTTCAGGACTTATTACCTCATCAATTGTCCTCCTAACCCCATAAAATAATGAAAAACAAAACACTTTTTCATAGGCCTTCATTGTAATTGATTCTCCAGGGTGTTTTTGCATTGCTCCATTAAAATGGTGTTGTTGCTATGATGGTATTTCTCAGCAGGGATGTTCTAAATAATTGATTAATAGGTAAAGCAGTAAAAATGTAATTTTTGCTGTGAAATTAGCCAGTGCATGGGACCTCAAAGCTGCTGAAACAAAACAAAACAAAATAAAATGTTCAAGTTATTCTTTCTGACAGAATCCCATTTATGATGCTAACAAGCTTGGTAGCTTACATGAATTCATGGCATTATATGATGTAACCTATCAATATCACCATTAAATTCTTTACATTGCTTTTAATTTGCAGATATACCAAAGTGCTTTAGAATTTAGGACAAAGTCCTAAATGTTGTGTTACTACCTCTTTTTTTTTTTTACTTTAATTTTTTTCAGTGTTCCAAAATTCATTGTTTATGTACCATACCCAGTACTCCATGCAATGTGCCCTCCATAATACCCACCACCAAGTACCCCAACCCCATCCCCACCCCACTCCCCTCCAAAACCCTCAGTTTGTTTCTCAGAGTCCCAGTCTCTCATGGTTTGTCTTCCCCTCTGCTTTCCTCCAACTCACTTCTCTCCATCTCCCAATGTCTTCTGTGTTATTCCTTATGCTCCACAAGTAAGTGAAACCGTTTGATAATTGACTCTCCCTAGTTGACTTATTTCATTCAGCATTATCTCTTCTAGTCCCGTCCATGTTGATACAAAAGTTGGGTATTCATCTTTTCTGAAAGAGGCATAATACCCCGTTGTATATATGGACCATATTTTCTTTATCCATTTATCTGTTGAATGGCATCTTGGTTCTTTCCACAGTTTGGTGACTGAGGCCATTGCTGCTATGAACGTTGGGGGTACATATGGCCCTTCTTTTCACTACATCTGTACCTTTGGAGTAAATACCCAGTAGTGCAATTGCTGGCTCATAGATTAGCTCTACTTTTAATTTTTTGAGGAAACTCCACACTGTTTTCCAAAGTGGCTGCACCAGCTTCCATTCTCACCAACAGTGTAAGAGGGTTCCCCTTTCTCCACAACTTTTCCAACACTTGTTGTTTCTTGCCTTGTCAATTTTTGCCATTCTAACTGGTGAAAGGTGGTATCTCAATGTGGTTTTGATTTGGATTTCCCTGATGGCTAATGATGATGAACATTTTATCATGAGTCTGTTAGCCATTTGTATGTCTTCTTTTGAGAAGTGTCTGTTCATGTCTTCTGCCCATTTGTTAACATGATTATCTGTTTTGTGTGTGTTGAGTTTGAAGGGTTCTTTTTAGATCTTGGATATCAGCCCTTTGTCTGTAGTGTCATTTGCAAATATCTTCTCCCATTCTGTGGGTTGCCTCTTTGTTTTGTTGACTGTTTCCTTTGCTGTGCAGAAGCTTTTGATCTGGAGGAAGTCCCAAAAGTTCATTTTCATTTTTGTTTCCTTTGCCTTTGGAGACATATCTTGCAAGAAGTGGCTATGGCCAATGTTGGAGAGGTTACTGCCTATGATCTCCTCTAGGATTTTGATAGATTCCTGCCTCACATTGAGGTCTTTTATCCATTTCGAGTTTATCTTTGTGTATGGTGTAAGAGAATGGTCAAGTTTCATTAGTCTACAGATGGCTGTCCAATTATCCCAGTACCATTTACGGAAGAGACTGTCTTTTTTCTACTGTATATTTTTTCCTGCTTTGTCAAAGGTTATTTGACCATAGAGTTTGAGGGTCCATATCTGGGCTCTCTGCTCTGTTCCACTGGTCTATGTGTCTGTTTTTGTGTCAGTGCCATGCTGTCTTGGTGATCACAGCTTTGTAGTAAAGTTTGAAATCAGGCAAAATGATGCCCCAGTTTTGTTTTTCTTTTTCAACATTTCCTTAGCAATTTGGGGTCTTTTTTGGATCCATTCAAATTTTAGGATTATTTCTTCCAGCTCTTTGAAAAATGCTGGTGGAATTTTGATTGGGATGGCACTGAAAGTACAGATGGCTCTAGGCAGTATAGACATTTTAACAATGTTTATCTTCTGATCCATGAACATGGAATGGTCTTCCATCTTTTTATGTCTTCTTCAATTCCTCTCATGAGTGTTCTGTAGTTCTCAAGTACAGATCCTTTACCTCTTTGGTTGAGTTTATTCCCAGGTATCTAATGGTTCTTGGTGCTATAGTAAATGGATCGAGTCTCTCATTTCCCTTTCTATATTTCCATTGTTGGTATATAAGAAAGCAACTGATTTCTATACATTGATATTGTATGCTGCCACATTACTGAATTGCTGTATGAGTTCTAGTAGTTTGGAGGTTGAGTCTTTTGGGTTCTCCGTATAAAGTATCATGTCATCTGCAAAGAGAGAGAGTTTGACTTCTTTACCAATTTGAATACCTTTTATTTCCTTTTTGTTGCCTGGTTGGTGTTGCTAGGACTTATAGTACTATGTTGAACAACAGTGGTGAGAGTGGACATCCTTGTCATGTTCCTGATCTCAAAGGGAAGGCTGTCAGCTTTCCCCACTGAGGATGATATCTGCTGTGGGTTTTTCATAGATGAATTTTATGAAGTTGAGGGATGTTCCCTCCATCCCTATACTTTGAATCATTTAAATCAGGAAATGATGCTGTTCTTGTCAAATGCTTTTTCTGCTTCAGTTGAGAGGACCATGTGGTTCTTCTCTCTTCTCTCATTGATTTGTTCTATCACATCGATTGATTTGCAAATGTTGAACTACCATTGCATCCCATGGATAAATCCCACCTGGTTATGGGGGATAATATTTTTTTTTAAAGAATTTATTTATTTATTTGACAGAAAGAGATCGCAAGTAGGCAGAGGCAGGCAGAGAGAGAGAGGAGGAAGCAGGCTCCCTGGGGGATAATCTTTTAAATGTACTGTTGGATCCTATTACCTAAGGTGTTGTTGAGAATCTTGGCATCCATATTCATCAGGGATATTGGTCTGAAATTCTCCTTTTTGGTGGGGTCTTTGCCTGGTTTGGGGATTAGGGTAATGCTGGCTTCATAAAAGGAGTCTGGAAGTTTTCCTTCTGTATCTATCTTTTGAAACAGCTTAGGAAGAATAGGCATTATTTCTTCTTTGAATGTTTGGTAAAATTCTCCAAGGATTCTGTCAAGTCCTGGGCCTTGTTTTTTGGAAGGGTTTTGGTCACTGTTCCAATCTCGTTACTAGATATTGGTCTGTTCAGCTTGTCAATTTCTTCCTGATTCAGTTTTGGAAGTTCATAGGTTTGCAGGAATGCATCCGTTTTGTCTAGGTTGCTTAATTTATTGGCATATAACTATTGATAATAATTTCTGATGTTTCTATTTCCTTGGTGTTAGTCGTGATCTCTCCCTTTTCATTCATAATTTTATTAATTTGGGTCCTTTCTCTTTTCTTTTGGATTACTTTGGCCATTGGCTTATTGATTTGTAGATCTTTTGAAAAACCAGCTTCTACTTTTGTTGATGTGTTCTACTGGATCCCTAGTTTCTATCTCATTGATCTCTACTCTAATCTTGATTATTTCCCTTCTAGTGTGTGGGGTTGGCTTAATTTCTTGTTGACTCTCCAGTTCTTTAAGGTGTACAAAGAGTTGGTGTATTCTGGATTTTTCAATTTCTTAGAGGGAGTCTTCAATAGCTATATATTTCCCCTTTAGGCTGCCTTTGCCATATCCCATAGATTTTGGACCGATGTGTCTTCATTCTCATCGGTTTTCATGAATTGTTTAAGTTCTTCTTTGATTTCCAGGTTGATCCATTCTTAAGCAGGGTGGTCTTTAGCTTCCAATTGTCTGAATTCCTTCTGAACTTTTTCTTTTGGTTGAATTTCAGTTTCAAAGCATTGTGGTCTGATAATATGCAGGGAATAATCTCGATCTTTTGGTATTGATTGAGCCCTGATTTGTGACCCAGTATGTGGTCTATTGTGGAGATAGTTCTATGGGTGCTCGAGAAGAATGAGTATTCTCTTGTTCTAGGGTGGAATTCTGTATATATTTACGAGGTCTATCTGGTCCAATGTGTCATTCAATGCTCTTGTTTCTTTATTGATTTTCTGCTTGGATGATCTATTACTGAGAGTGGCATGTTAAGACCCCCTAATATTAATGTATTCATATCAATATGACTCTTTATCTTGATTAACAGTTGTCTTATGTAGTTGACTATTCCTGTATTGGGGGCATAAATATTTACACTGTTAGATCTTCTTGGTGGATAGACCCTTTAAGAATGATGTTGTGTCGGGTGCCTGGGTGGCTCAGTGGGTTAGGCCGCTGCCTTTGGCTCAGGTCATGATCTCAGGGTCCTGGGATCAAGTCCCGCATCTGGCTCTCTACTCAGCAGGGAGCCTGCTTCCTCCTCTCTCTCTGCCTGCCTCTCTGCCTACTTGTGATCCCTCTCTGTCAAATAAATAAAATTTAAAAAAAAAAAAAGAATGATGTTGTGTCCTTCTTTATCTCTGACTACAGTATTCAGTTTAAAATCTAATTTATCTGATATGAGAATCATTACCCCAGCTTTGTTTTGAGGCCCACTGGCATGAAAGATATTTCTCCATCCCGTCACTTTTAGTCTGGATGTATCCTTAGGTTCCAAATGGGTCTCTTATACACAACATATGGATGGGTCCTTTCATTTTATCCAATCTGTTTTATGGGAGTGTTTAGAACGTTCACCTTGAGAGTGATTATTAAAAGATACTTTTTACTGACATCATGTTGCCTGTGAAGACCTTCACAATATATAGATTGTCTCTGTAAATTTCTGCTTTCTGTCACTCTTGTGTTCTTTCTTCTTTTATAGAACACTCCTTAATATTTCTTGTAGTGCCAGCTTGCTGGTCACATACTCTTTTAATCTTTGCTGATCTTAGAAGTTTTTTATCTCTTCATCCGTTCTGAATGTCAGGCTTGCTGGATAAAGTATTCCTGGCTGCAAGTTCTTCTCATTTAGTGCCCTGAATATGTCTTTCCAGCGCTTTCTGGTTTGCCAGGTTTCTGTGGACAGGTCTGACATTATTCTAATAGACCTTCCTCTATACCTAAGGAATCTCTTCCCCCTAGCTTCTCTCAAAAGCTCTTGTCTAAAATTATGATTTGTCAGTCTTGCAATCAAGTGCCTGGAGGTCTTTCTAGATTCATTCATTTTGGGGGTGCTTTTTCTACCTCTAGGACACAAACGCTGGTTCCATTCCCCAGACTGGGAAAATTTTCATGGAAAATTTGTTCAACTATATTCTAGTCTTCTTTCTTTCTCCTACCCCTCAGCGATCCCAATAATTCTGATGTTGGAACATTTCATGGCATCATTTCCCTAATTCTGTTTTCATGGCTTCTAAACTGTTCCAGGCCTCTTCCTGTTCCTATTTCTCTATCACTTTGTCCTCTAGATCACTAATACTATCTTTTGCCTCTGGTTACCTTAGCTGTTAGAGAATTTAGATTAGATTGGATCTCATTGATAGCATTTTTAACTTCCTCCCTGGGCAGCTTTTCCTTCTGCCCTTAGAGATTCCTTGTTGTCACTAATGATTTTCTCCAACCTGGCCATTGTCTGGATTATTGTTCCCTGAATTCCCCTCCTGACATACTGTTTATGGCCATATACAGTAGTTCTGATGAAGAGGGCACAGTCTCTGAATTCTTCCACTGTTGGGTGTTCCTCCTACTAGTCATTTTGGTGAGAGGTGGTTGAGGGGATGTGTAGCTGAATATATCAACCACGATCTAGGCAAGATACACCCTGCAATGCTTTTGAGCAACCTGAAGTCACCACCAAGAAGAAAGAAAAAAGAATAAGAGAGAGAGTCAGAAAAAAGAGATGAGCCAGCTAGAATGGGCCCCAAAGGTAAGATTTATAAGGTATACAAACAAAAACAGACAAAAATACTGACAAAAGTAAATGACAAGAAAAAAAAAAAAAGAACCCAGCCAAAATGAACCCCAAGAGTGAGATTTATATAATACCAGAACAAAAACAAATACACAGAGACACTAACAAGAAAGAGTTGGGAGGGTGGTTATAAATCCTTGATGTGGGTGAGGAATGTTATTTTGATTCTTCCTGGGTGCATCTTGATATCTTTGTTAAAGGACTCAACTTTCCAGAGATAAAGGGAGATTAAAACTGGTTTATATATAGGGATAGTGTTGATTAAAGAAAGAGGATTACCTTGAAGACTATATATATACCTATATTAAAAAGATAGAAAATGAAAAAAAAATACAGGTATATGTATGAAAAAAGTTCAAGTTAAGAGGTTATTATGGAATATGTTGTATTAAGCCACTAGTTATAATGGGAAGTTGGTTAAAAAAATTAAAAAGAACAAGAATATTGAGAACGAATTAAAAATAAAAGTTGTATCTATGAAATATACAAGTTTTAGGGCAATACTGGGAGCTTAATATATTGTTTTCCCCTTGATATTGGGGTTTTACAGTTTTATGGAGACCCTGTGGTAGTTTTCCTCCAGTTCTTTTGGCTGGCTTTCTAGGGAGGGGCCTGCTGCATTGTTTTTCAGTCATTCTTGCTTGGGTTGAGTTCTCCTGCTCCCTATCAAGGGGCTGGGCTCTGTGGAAACTGATTTTTCAGGCTTTTGTTCTCTGGAGGTTCTTGTTCTTTGGCGGCTTTTTGTGGCTTTTTGGAGGTTCAGTAGAAAGCAAACTGCACGCAGACCTCCATCTCAGAGAGAAGCCTCAGTCTGCTCCCCTCTGAGTGGTCCAGAACACACAGACTCCCCCCTCTGCAAACTCCACTGAGCCATGCAAACTTCCATAGGCAGTGCACTTCCCCAGCCACCATTTCAGGGGTCGCCTGAATTGCCTGCTTGTCTCTGTACCCCCATGCCAAAACCATGAGTGATATAGGTCCAGGGACCCTGCTTCTGGACCCTGCCTCTGCCAGGACTGCTGTCTGGGGTAGTTCCTACAAGTTCGGGCTAGGTCTTGTTTCTTTATTGATTTTCTGCTTGGATGATCTGTCTGAGAGTGGCATGTTAAGACCCCCTAATTTTAATGTATTCATATCAATATGACTCTTTATCTTGATTAACAGTTGGACTCAGATGGTCCTAGAGACCACCAGCTAGAGCCTGCACAGAGCACAATCATGTGTGGTTCAGACCCCGGTCATGCAGTGAGCGCAGAGTTCAAAAGGCTGTGGTTCTCTCGTGTGGGGGTGGAAGTGCGCCCCAGCAGAGCCCGAGCAGAACTGAAAGCCCTGCAACTTGGGCTCCGGGGGCTCCAGGACTAGGAACTGGAGGCTCCGCCCCCGAATTCTCAGTAGTGGCCATCCTGCAATCGTGGGCTTAGGCCCGTGCCCATGACTGCCCAAATCCACCAGTTGCCCTCTAAGATCTTTTGCTCTTTTTGAGGGCTTTTAACTAGACTCCAAGTTAATGCTGGTCCCCAACCACAGGGCACTTTCGTATTTGGGTATTGCTTTCCAATGGGTTGCTTCTGGTGGCTCCCTCCCACATCTGTTTATCCTCTGATATCAGTTCAATCGTTCCCAGTAGCTTTACCTCTGCACTGGTGTCTTCTGCCCCCACAGAGAACCAGAAGTGTATAATCCTACATCTCAGGCTAGTTTCCTGGGTGTTCAGAGTGTTCTGATAGATAATTAGCTCACTTTAGGGGACCAGTTGAAACAGGGTCTCCTACTTCTCCACCATCTTGCCCCTCCTCCCATGTTACCTCTTCTTTAAAGTGAGGGTTAAAAGGTATCTACAAGAAATCTTATTTTATTTAATCCTCTTATTTGTAGAAACCTTTTTAATCTTGCTAGACCTATTAAGCATTATTATGGTCTGTTTTCAAATTTCTTCTAAATGTCTTATTTATACTTTTAAAAGAAAAAAAGTAGAAACCAGATGGTTTTGTTATTATCGTGACCCATCAAACAAAATCAAACGTAACTACTGAGACAAAGGCAATAAGGAAAAAGCACATATCAACCTTCCCAACCCATATGTTCTAGATATCTCAGTTTTGCCAGAGGTTTCTAACAATATAGCAGATGCTGAGAAAGTGCTTTTAGAAGAGAAGCCAACATGAACCCCCGCCTGACTCCCCCAGTGGCTTTGGCACATGCAAGCAGTCCCTTTCGTGAATTTTTCACATATGCTTTCTGATTTGCTCCCTGAACAAGCACCAAATCACTGGAGATTTTATGCCCAGTGACTTCTCACCAGGCAGATTCTAATTTGGCAATGAGTTTAGGGTCCTCCTGGTGAGAAATCTGCTTCTGGCAGAAGCTCCCTCACTGATGGAAGGAGGTGTTTCCGCCCATGGCTCTGTTCTCTTTAGACCAGGCATGAGATCACATCTGTTCCTAGGGCTTTAAGCCCAAGGGACCTCTGAGCAAAGAATTACCACAGAGAACTCTGCATTTTCTGGTTAAATGCAATCCTCTTCCCTGTGTCAGAATGAATGTTCCTCATTGCCTAATGACCCTGACAATTTTTTTTTCCTAGCATGAAATTTTACCTGAGATGTATAAAATGACATTATGTGTAGGAGAAAGCAGTAAAAATTAAACTGTGGCACTTCATGCATGTAGAAAAGTAGGTAAGCGTACTACTTCTGGGGTAATGTGACTCCAAAATCAGCAGATGAGGTGTTTTAGAAACAAAATGATATCAAGAAAAAAAATTTTAAATGAATAAAAAAAGTTTGTCCTGTCTATGAAAATTTTATTTTAATATCCATAATATTTATATAGATTATTATATATAAAATATTTTAACCATAAAAGTATTCTTGAGTCAACTTTGAAACTTAAGATGTATGAAGTTATTTCTCATGAGTGCTGCCAATTCTTCTGATACTCACTCCACCAAAGAACCCTCTATTTATACCTGTAAATGGTGAAAACTCAATAGAGTTTTCTGGCTTCATTTGAACAAAAATATTTAGAAGTAAAATCATTGTTGTTAAGTTAAGTTAAGCCTATAATTTTTAGGAAATGTTCCAAAATGGAAAAGTAGAAAGGAGACACTCATTTCTTTGTAAACTTTTAGTTAGGATAAATAGTATCGCCAACAGCTGGTACCACACAGTGTCCCTAATCTAATCATTGCAAATATTTCCAATTCTCTATTCATAGTTGTATGTGAGATAAGTGAATGATCCTTCTATTTCATTCCATTAAAGATACTTTGACTTTCCACAATACCTGGTGCGGGGCTAAGCCTTTCCTTCGAGACCTCTTTATGAATTAGTAACCATTTGAAACATACTCTTCTCAAAGACAGAGACAATAGTTTATGCCATTTCTTTATATGCTTCATTTAAATAGTTTTGTATGTGTGTGAAAGAAAGATAGAACTATTTCTGAGAGAAATGGCTGACAAAGAATCAGCTGAGTAGTATGTGCGTGCAGCCTGTGGCTATTTTACAAGGAAATCTACCAGCTCTCAATAATGTGAAAGTCTTCTTGAGAGGCACCGTGGCACAGCAAGTCACTGAACCAAAGAAATTCAATTTGCCTACTGTAAAGTATGTTTTGTCTGTCTCAGAAAGCTCTAATTCAATCCAAAATTACTTTCTAGAAGCAGTCACTCTGGCCAAGGAAGGGTGTTCAGGGTCTGGAATAGGACAGAATACACTGGGCTAAAACTGTCAAAAAGCATTCAGTGCTGCTTCTCACTCCTGGGACGTGAACCTCAGACCCACCTGGAGGTCACTGATCTTTCCATGTTTTAGATCTATGTATATATGTGATTGAATAACCTTTAGGTAACTTTTATCTTTGATCTAATTTTACTCTTAAAGTGCCAAGGGAAAACTGGGAAACAGGGTAGAAGATTGGATTAATAATATGTGGATGGATAAGAAAATATTTCTGCTTGAATTCTATGAATCATATATTATTTGCAGGTAGCTTTGTACATGCCTAGAGAGTTTTGAAATAGCACTCTAACACATAACTTTGTGGCTTATCACTGGGTAATTGAAATAATGGTTCATATGAACTAATCAAAACTTAACTTTTCCATGAATTTTACAGTTAAATTTATGTTATCAAAACTTGGCAAACTGTGTCAAAAATCACATCTTACCTCTGCTTTGTCTAGAAATCATGACACTAACTTGCTTATAATAATATTATTAACTTAATCATACTTTCATGATAGGAGTTATGAGATATTCCTAATTTCTGAATTATTTATGTTAAGTAAATATCTGTCAACCTCTGAAAAAATGAAGATAATGTAATTGTTCAGTTCCATATAAAAATCCCTAAGTGACAAAGAATCTTAGATAATTTAGCTTTTCTAGAATCGCATAGGGCATTATAAATTAAGTTTGAGGACATAAATAACTTAAAGCGTTTTACAAAGATGTTTCCATTAAGTAAGGGGTTAAGGACTGAAACAATCTGATACAATGTACTCACTATTCAAGGTTTTTTTTGTCAATGGACAAAAATTATCTGCCAAAGAGACCCATATAAAAATATAAAAACAGGGGCTTGGCGAATATCTTTAGCACTCTGGTAAAGTTTTTTTGTTTTTGTTTGTTTGTTTGTTTGTTTGTTTTAAGCTAAAGTTATTTTCACTTTTTAATATCTATAGTCAAATATAACAAACCATTAAGTAATGATTTTTAAGTGTTTACTAATAAAATGCAACAAGATTATACTTCTTATGATGGTTCAGAAACTTTATTATGCAAAAGAATTCCCTGATATCTTATTTTTAAAATGTAGATATATAGAACTGACTATCAAAGATTCTAGTTCCCTGGGTTGGAAGCAGATCTTGGCACCAGCAGTTTAACAAGCAATCTAGCAATTATGATGCAGGTGATTATTTGACTACATTTGAAGGAAAAAAAAATCCTGCCACGCAAATATCTAAAAACTATATGGAAACTAATTTTTATATGCCTAAAATATATGCATGATGATATGTTCATTATATTGATATCTTTTAAAATGATGTGAAATATTTTATAATTGATTTTTGGACAGGTGAGACTAGTCCATGAAGAGAAAGGCTGTAGCTTAAAAAAGAATCTATCCTTCAAACATAGGATTTTGTTTTTTAACAGTGGTTAATTCCTCTGCCTTTTAATAAGGAACTTATGGAGTTGTAGTGGTAGAGACAATTCTTGTACATAGAGACCTGATTATATGATTCATTTTTCCACAACCGAAATATCAACAGGGGCTCGTGGCTGGCTCAGTCAGTAGAGCATGTGACTCTTAATCTCAGTCAGGGCCGTGAGTTCAAGCCCCACTGTAGAGATTACTTTAAAAAAAATTCTCAACATAGTCAATAATAGTCAACATAATCAACATAGTCAACATAATCAATAATTTTGAATTTGATTTTTGGTGAATACTATATTTCAGCACCCAGGGAAAGTTCTTGATCATACTTTCAGGTTTAAGTAGTATGGAACTGTCAAGTATTCTAGATTTCTTTTTAAACAAAAGCAGGCATTCTTTATTTTGTGAGATGAACCTGTGAGACAAATGAGTAAGTCTGAGAACACTAATAATTTTAAGATTAAAAAGAATATTTCCGGGGGTGCCTGGGTGGCTCAGTGGGTTGAAGCCTCTGCCTTCGGCTCAAGTCATGGTCCCAAGATCCTGGGATTGAACTCCGCATCAGGCTCTCTGCTTGGCAGGGAGCCTGCTTCCCTTCCTCTCTCTGCCTGCCTGTTTGCCTGCTTGTAATCTCTGTCAGTCTAATTAATTAATTAATTAATTAAAAAAAAGAATACTTCCGGGGAGACAAGATGGCGGGGAAGTAGGAGGAGGCGCCGTTTAAATCTGTACCCTAAAGTGAGCTAATCACATACCAAAGAACTCCAACACCCATGAAATCAGCCTGAGATCAGAATTATACAGGTCTGGATCTCTTTGGGGGCAGAAGATGCCAGCGGGCAGGTAAGGCGGAGTGGGAACATCCAGACTGATATCAGAAGATAAACAAAAGCGGGAGGGAGCCACCAGAGGCGACCCCTTGGAAAGTAATACCCCAATACGAGAGTGCCCTGCATCTGGGGACCAGCATTAATTTGGAGTCTGGCTGAAAGCACTCAACAAAGGATCGTGGGGGGAAATTGTGGGAATCAGGGTTGTTAGGGACAGGGGCTTAAGTCCCCGGACCCAGGACAGCGACCCCTGGCACTGAGCCAGAGAGAGAGAGGCAGAGAAACCAGGTCTTGGTCCCTAAGCTGCCAGCGCGCCAGAGAATGTGTGGGGTCCAGCTCCCGAGAGGGGTTGGGAGCCTTGCCAGCCAGCAGAAGCACAGCCTTTTAGCACTCTCCATGCAAGTGCTGTGCGTGCCATCAGAGCCTGAGATGCACATGCCCCACACCCTTCCTTGAGAGAGATGCGCAAAGGGGCCAGTCCAGCGCTCTCGGATCCGGAAAGACCAGGCACTCCAGCCCAGGCCAGCGGGAAAATCTCAGTGTGCAATCACTGCTTGGAACCTCTCTGGTGGTCTGGAGCTGCCCAGACAGCTGCTGCTGTCCTGGTTTTGGGTACAAGCAGAAGTTCCTGTGTCCCCAGGGACCCTGACTGGAAACATGCTCTGCCAGAGGCCAAGGGGGAACTTATGTGCTCTGCAGCACCCAGGGGGGAACAGACTGAGGTTTCCCTCTGAGAGGGAGGTCGGGGTGCAGTTTACTTTCCTCTAAATCTCCAAAAACCATCAAAAGCTGTCAAGGCGAGAGAAAACAAATGAACAAACATAAAATCCTCCAGAGAACAAAAGCCTGTAAAACCGGTTTCCTCAGAGCCCACCCCCTTGAGGGGGGTGGGAGGACTTAACTCAGGAAACACTGCCTGAAAATCCACATGGCAGGCCCCTCCCCCAGGAAAAAAAAAGAAAAAAAAAAGATCACAAGAGAACAAGGACCACTACTTCATAGATACAACTTTTATTTTTAATTCATTCCCACTATTCTGGTTCATTTTTTTTATATAGATAATTTTTTAACGTATTTGTCATCACAGTGAGATGTCCAATACATCAAATTCCATAATAACCTTTTTTTTTTAAAGATTTTATTTATTCATTTGACAGAGAGAGATCACAAGTAGGCAGAGAGGCAAGCAGATAGAGAGAGAGGAGGAAGCAGGCTCCCTGCTGAGCAGAGAGCCCGATGCGGGATCCCAGGACCCTGAGATCATGACCTGAGCCAAAGGCAGAGGGTTTAACCCACTGAGCCACCCAGGCGCCCCCATAATAACCTTTTAACCTGAACATTTTGATACATATACCCATGTTTTCTTTTGCTTTTCTATTTTTTAATTTTTTGAAAAATTTTAGTTTAATTTAGTTTATTCTTTTTTTATTTTTATTTTTTATATTCATATGGAGATAAACTTCAAGGTAATACCCTTTCCCCAATCAATGCTACCCCTATAGGTAAACCAATTTTTAATCCCCCTTTATCTTAGGAAAGTTGAGTCCTTTAACAAAGATATCAAGATACATCCAGGAAGAATCAAAATAACCTTCCTCGCCCACACTGCGAATTTACAACCACTCTCCCATCTTTTTCTTCTGCCAGTGTTTCTGTGTATTTTTGTTTGTCCTGATAGTATATAGTTCTTATACTTCAGGTTCTTTTTGACAAGGTCCTTTTTTTTGCCTATATATATATATATTTTTCTCTCTCTCTTGTCATGTACTTTTATCAGTCTTTTTGTTTCTCTGTTTTTGTTTGTATACTTCATAAATCTTACCTTGGGGCCCATTTGGGCTGAGCCTTCTCTTTTATCTTACCTTCTTTACCTGTCTCTCTCTCTCTCTTTTTTACTTTTTGTCTTTTTTCTCTCATTTGGGTAGGGACTCCTGATTGCTCAGAAGCATTCCAGGGTGCACCTTGACTGCACCACGATCGATACAACCAGTTACATCCGTTCAGCCATCTCTCACCAAAATGAGTAGGAGGAGGAATGCCCAAGAGAGGAAAAATTCAGAGGATGGGCCTTCTGCAACAGAACTAATGGCTATCAACATAGACAATATGTCAGAAAGGGAATTCAGGCTAACAATTATCCAGGCAATAGCTAGGTTGGAGAAAGCCATGGATGACCAAATGGAATTGATTAGGGCAGAACTGAAGGCCACCAGGGATGATGTTCACAATGCTCTCAATGAGTTCCAATCTAATCTAAATTCTCTAAAAGCTAGGGTAACTGAGATAGAAGATAGAATTAGTGATCTGTAGGACAAACAGATAGAAAGGATCAGAAGGAAGCCTGGAACAAACAGCTTAGAAGCCATGAAAACAGAATCAGGGAAATAAATGATGCCATGAAACGTTCCAACATCAGAATTACTAGAATCCCCGAAGGGGAGGAGAAAGAAAGAAGTCTAGAAGATATAGTGGAACAAGTTCTCCATGAAAATTTTCCCAATCTCGTGAATGGAACCAGCGTTCATGTACTAGAGGCAGAACGGTTTCCCCTCAAGATTATAGATTCTCAAAAGTTCTCAAGACACTTAATACTAAGAATGAAGAATTATAATTGTAGGCAGGCCCTCTTGAAAGCAGCTAGGACAAAGAAGCTCCTTACTTACAGAGGAAAGCCCATCAGAATAACATCACACCTGTCCACAGAAACCTGGCAAGCCAGAAAGGGCTGGCAAGATATATTCAGGGCACTAAATGAAAAGAACATGCAGCCAAGAATACTTTATCCAGTATGACTGACATTCAGAATGGATGGAGAGATAGTGAGTTTCCAAGACCAGCAAGGCTTAAAAGAGTATGAGACCACTAAGCCAACACTGCAGGAAATATTAAGGGACGTTCTATAAAAAAGGAAAAGTCCTAAGAATATCGTTGAACAGAAATATAGAGACAATCTACAGAAAGACTTCAAAGGTAACACAATGTCAATAAAAACGTATCTATCAATAATCACTCTCAATGTGAATGGCCTAAATGCACCCATAAAATGACACAGGATTGCAGATTTGATAAAGCAACAGGACCCATCCATATGTTGTCTACAAGAGACCCATTTTGAACCTAAAGATATACCCAGACTGAAAGTGAAGAGATGGAGAAGCATCTTTCATGCCAATGGGTCTTAAAAGAAGGCCAGGGTAGCAATTCTCATATCAGACAAACTAGATTTCAAACTAAAGACTGTAGTCAGAGATACAGAAGGACACTACATAATTCTTAAAAAGGGACTATCCACCAAGATGATCTAACAATTGTAAATATTTATGCTCCCAATATGGGAGCAGCCAATTATATAAGAAAACTATTAATCAAGAAAAGAGACATATTGATATGAATACATTAATAGTAGGAGATCTTAACATGTCTCTCAGTAATAGACAGATCATCGAAGCAGAAAATCAATAAAGAAACAAGAGCATTGAAAGACACATTGGACCAGATGGACCTCATAGATATATACAGAACATTCCACCCTAAAACAACAGATTACTCATTCTTCTCAAGTGCACATGGAGCCTTCTCCAGAATAGACCACATACTGGGTCACAAAACAGGACTCAACCAATACCAAAAGATTGAGATTATTCCCTGCATATTCTCAGATCACAGTGCTTTGAAACCAGACCTCAAACACAAGGAAAAGTTTGGAAGGAACTCAAACACCTGGAAGCTGAAGATCACCTTGCTTAAGAATGCTTGGATCAACCAGGAGATCAAAGAAGAACGTAAACAATTCATGGAAACCAATGAGAATGAAGACACTTCGGTCCAAAACCTATGGGATACAGCAAAAGCAGTCCTAAGGGGGAAATACATAGCCATCCAAGCCTCCCTCAAAAAAATTGAAAAATCCAGAATACAACAACTGTCTCTACACCTTAAAGAACTGAAGAATCAACAACAAATCAAATGAACTCCACACACAAGAAGGGAAATAATCAAGATTAGAGCAGAGATCAATGAGAGAGAAACTAGAGATACAGTAGAACGTATCAATGAAATTAGAAGCTGTTTTTTTAAAGGATCAATTAGATTGATAAACCACTAACCACACTAATCCAAAAGAAAGGAGAGAAAGCTCAAATTAATAAAATTATTAATGAAAAGGGAGAGATCACAACTAACACCAAGGAAGTAGAAACAATCATCAGAAGTTATTATCAACAGTTATAGCCAATAAGCAACCTAGATTAAATGGATGCATTCCTGGACAACTATGAACTCCCAAAATTGAACCAGGAAGAAATTGACAACCTGAATAGACTGATATCTAGTAACGAGATTGAAGCAGTGATCAAAAACCTCCCAAAAAACAAGAGGCCAGGACCTGAAGGATTCCCTGGGGAATTCTACCAAGCTTTCAAAGAAGAAATAACACCTATTCTCCTGAAGCTGTTTCAAAAAATTGAAGCAGAAGGAAAACTTCCAGACTCTTTCTATGAAGCCAGCATTACCCTGATCCCCAAACCAGGCAAAGACCCCACCAAAAAGGAGGATTTCAGACCAATATCACTGATGAATATGGATGCTAAGATTCTCAACAAGATTCTAGCAAACAGGATTCAACAGCACATTAAAATGATTATCCGCCATGACCAGGTGGGATTCATCCCTGGGTTACAAGGATGGTTCAACATTCACAAATCAATAAATGTGATAGAACAAATCAATAAGAGAAGAGAGAAGAACCACATGATCCTCTCAGTTGATGCAGAAAAAGCATTTGACAAAATCCAGCATCTGTTCCTGATTAAAATTCTGCAAAAGTATAGGTATAGAGGGAACATTCCTGAACTTCATAAAATCTATCTATGAAAGACTGACAGCAAATATCATTCTCAATGGGAAAAAGCTCACAGCCTTCCCGTTGAGATCAGGAACATGACAAGGATGCCCCTCTCACCACTCTTGTTCAACACAGTATTACAATTCCTAGCAACAGCAGTCACACAACAAAGAGAAATAAAAGGTATCCAAATTGGCAACGAAGAAGTCAAACTCTCTCTCTTCACAGATGACATGATTCTTTATATGTAAAAGCCAAAAGACTCCACCCACAAACTACTAGAACTCATACAGCAATTCAGTAACATGGCAGGTTACAAAGTCAATGTACAGAAATCACTGGCTTTCTTATACACTAACAATGAAAACACAGAAAGGGAAATTAGAGACTCGATTCCATTTACAATAGCACCAAGAACCATTAGATACCTGGGAATAAACCTAACCAAAGAGGTAAAGGATCTGTACTCGAGGAACTACAGAACGCTCATGAAAGAAATTGAGGAAGACACAAAAAGATGGAAGACCATCCCATGATCTTGGATTGGAAGAATAAACATTGTTAAAATGTCTATACTGCCTAGAGCAATCTATTCTTTTAATGCCATTCCGATCAAAATTCCACCAGCATTTTTCAAAGAACTGGAGCAAATAATCCAAAAATATTTATGGAATCAGAGGAGACCCCAAATTGCTAAGGAAATGTTGAAAAACAAAAATAAAACTGGAAGCATCATGTTCCCTGATTTCAAGCTTTACTACAAAGCTGTGATCACCAAGATAGCATGGTACTGGCATAAAAACAGACACATAGACCAGTGGAACAGAATAGAGAGCCCATTTAGGGACCCTCAACTCTATGGTCAAATAATCTTCGACAAAGCAGGAAAAAATATACAGTGGAAAAAAGACAGTCTCTTCAATAAATGGTGCTGGGAAAACTGGACAGCTATATGTAGAAGAATGAAACTCGACCATTCTCTTACACCATACACAAAGATAAACTTGAAATGGATAAAAGACTTCAATGTGAGACAGGAATCCATCAGAATCCAGAGGAGAACACAGGCAGTAACCTCTTTGATATCAGCCACAGCAACTTCTTTCAAGATATGTCTCCAAAGGCAAAGGAAACAAAAGCAAAAATGAACTTTTGGGACTTCATCAAGATCAAAAGCTTCTGCACAGCAAAGGAAACAGTCAACAAAACAAAGAGGCAACCCAGGGAATGGGAGAAGATATTTGCAAATGACAGTACAGACAAAAGGTTGATATCCAGGATCTATAAAGAACTTCTCAAACTCAACACACAGAAAACAGACAATCATATCAAAAAATGGGCAGAAGATATGGACAGATGTTTCTCCAATGAAGACATACAAATCAGACACATGAAAAAATGTTCATCATCACTAGCCATTAGGAAGATTCAAATAAAACCACATTGAGATACCACCTTACACTAGTTAGAATGGCCAAAATTAGCAAGACAGTGTGTTGGAGAGGATGTGGAGAAAGGGGAACCCTCTTACACTGTTGGTGGGAATGCAAGTTGGTGCAGCCACTTTGAAGAATAGTGTGGAGATTCCTTGAGAAATTAAAAATAGAGCTTCCCTATGACTCTGCTATTGCACTACTGGGCATTTACCCCAACGATACAGATGTAGTGAAAAGAAGGGCCATCTGTACCCCAATGTTTATAGCAGCAATGGCCACAGTCGCCAAACTGTGGAAAGAACCAAGAAGCCCTTCAACGGACGAATGGATAAGGAAGATGTGGTCCATATACACTATGGAGTATTATGCCTCCATCAGAAAGGATGAATACCCAACTTTTGTATCAACATGGACGGGACTGCAAGAGATTATGCTGAGTGAAATAAGTCAAGCAGAGAAAGTCAATTATCATATGGTTTCACTTATTTGTGGAGCATAACAGATAACATGGAGGACATGGGGAGATGGAGAGGAGAAGGGAGTTGAGGGAAATTGGAAGGGGAGGTGAACCATGAGAGACTATGGACTCTGAAAAACAACCTGAGGGTTTTGAAGGGGGACGGGGTGGGAGCTTGGGGGAGCCAGTTGGTGGGTATTAAGGAGGGCACGTATTGCATGGAGCACTGGGTGTGGTGCAAAAACAATGAATGCTGTTATGCTGAGAAGAAATTAAAAAAAAAAAAAGGTTTTAAAAAAAGTAAAAAAGAAAAGTTAAAGAAACCAAAAAGAATACTTCCATTTAATTAAGGGGTATAGAAATAAGAAATATGATAAAATATACTTAACTATTGGTGGCACTTTGCCAAAGGACAAAATAATGAGCTAAATAGAAGTGGTTTTACTAGGAACCCCATGAAATTAAACTTCGTGAAATCCTCCTTTTATGAGCCCCTTCCAGGGGCTCCCATTCTGTATAAATACTCCATTCTATATAAATACTCAGTTTCTTCTGCAATTCCATACTTTTATTTTTTTGTCTCTTTTTCTGAAAGAGGGTTGTCAGATATTATAATTTTCAGGATACAAAATTGGGTCCTGAAATCCACCCTTACATATACAAATATATTCTTAGGGTTGAAAGAAAAGAACAAAGTGCATTCCTCTTCTGCCTGCATTCTGATAGCTCTCATGCTACAGAAGCCATTTTAACGTTCATTCTTCGAAATGGAAAACATTATTATGGATATGCATATGATCAAACCAGAAGAAGAAGGAGAAAAGTTCTTTAAGAAAGGAATGAATTTGTCATTATTTTAATCATGCACCATCTTTTCAGCACCGCAAAGCTGAGGTTATGACGACACCAGTCTGGGTTAAACAAGAGAGGTATCAGCTGGGCTGAGGTCACGTTCGCCAACCTGCCATGAGATGCTCACCTCTCTGAGAATCCTGCCTGTGTGCCTCTTCAAATTTCACTAGAGCCTGTCTGAGGTGACATGTCATATGCATTTTCAATGTATTTCTAAAGGCTGGATTAGCAACTGTAAAAAGATATTATTTGCTTTTTGGGTCTCTATGGTAACAATAGGATTTGGGAATAGAGAAGGTGTTAGTAGCGTCCTTAGTAAGTCACGCTGACCCTCCTTTCTAGCAAATTTCTATTATGCTACTTCCCCGACCGCTTATTTCCAATTTTAGAAAAACATGCAAATTGAAATATAGTAAGTAAGAATCTACTTTATGAGAAAGAACGTTGCAAAGAAACTAGATGAAATAGAGGTGACTTCCTTGGAAAGTAAAAACAAAAACAAAAACTACTGCTGAAAATAAAAGTAGGTAAATGCTTTTAGTTTAGCTTTTTGATTTTGTTTTAAACAGGAAAGCAGCTACCATAAATGTTTCTCTAAAAAGGAAGATATAAAGAAACGTGATTAGCTTTGGGATTAGATTTTTAAGTTGTCTAAAACATAAAGTTGATCAAGTTCAGTAAATGTTTTCATCTCAATCCATATTTATAATCTATGAGATTAGTGGGAAAAAAAACTACTTGCAACTCAAGGAGAAAATACCATGTGAATATTTTTGCTTCGGAAATTCCAAATGGCTTAAAATGTGATTTTAATTATTTAGCTATTTGAAATTTTTAAATTCATTGCCATATAGATACACAAAAACTTAAATATTTAAATAAATGTTTATTTAACAGAATTTGGGTATTCTAATGGTCTATTCTGGACTTACCATCTGCCAAACTTTCATGGATTTGTTTCCTTGCCTCCTCCATCCTCTTTAATAAAGATCTTGATTTTTTGCGAATGAACTTCTGAAGAGATGGGATTCAGTTTGACACTGAGGCAGTCACTAACATTTTGGGAGCCTCTCTTTTCTCAACTGCAAAATGAAGGATTTAGGTTACTTCTGATAATCTAGCTTTAAAAATATATATTTCTGTGATTTTGTGAAATACCAGTAAAAAAGAAACTCTAGCCAGCATAGAAAAACAACCATTTAGTATTCATGGCAAAGATGATCTCTGTAATAGCAATTTTAGGTCATCTACCTTTTCCTGGTGAAATAACTCCAAATTCCTATCACTTTGTCCCTTTAATGTATACTTTGTCACTTTGGAGAGAAAGGAGAAGAAATAGAAGAGGAAAGAGAGTAAGAAGAAGAAAAAAAATGAAGATAATGGAAAGAGTAAGTGAAGAGAAAAGAAGGAGAAACATTTTTGCCATTTTAGTGTTGTTAAATAACCTATAGTTTAAAAACTATATTGTTATTCAATTCAATCTAAGTCAATCATTAGAAAAATCAAACAGAAACATAAATTTGACAGACTCTTGAAATGCCATTGAAAAAATATACAAAGTTATCCATTTGTAATGAAGTTTTGGTTTCTGGAGAAATAGTTTCTAGAATTAATTTTAATAAAAGATGACCTCATTTATATTTTTCTCCTGCTCTTCTTGCTGAAATTCCAGTTTAGATGAGAAAATTAGCATTAGTCAAATTGATTAGAAGTAATCCTTTTGATTTTAGGTGATGTCAAAAAAAAAAAAAAGAAACTCAGATAGTAATAGTGTTAATATTCTTTTTTTTTTAAGATTTTATTTATTTATTTGACAGAGAGAGAGATCACAAGTAGGCAGAGAGGCAGGCGGAGGTAGGGGGGAAACAGGCTCCCTGCTGAGCAGACAGCCCGATGTGGGGCTCGATCCCAGGACCCTGAGATGATGAACTGAGCTGAAGGCAAAGGCTTAACCTACTGAGCCACCCAGGCACCCCATGTTTATTTTCATATGTCCCCTGTCTCTTACAAATACATGACTATAATTACTATAATAATTGTCAACTCAAAATACAGTTTTGTCTTTCTTACTAGTTGATAAATTTTTCAAAATATGAGAACATATTTTACCTAGTGTCTGGGCTAGTATAGGTATAATTTTTTTTTAATGATTACTGAATAAATAAATTAATTAATAGACTTATAGCCATTTTGATAAAACAATACAAATTTCTAGTATTTAGTTTAGATTATTAGGTAAGTAAGATTAATAATAGTTTATATCTGGTAATATACAGTCTCCATTTGAAATTATTTTATTTCTCCACAAATATATTAGTGGAAGTAAAAGTACATTTGAAGTATTACATTTGAAGTGAAACTATGTATACTTAAATCTTACTAATGATTTTTAAGATGTTATCCTTAAGTTTATAAAAAATACTAAGAATCTAAGAAAATGTATATAAATAGTACATGACATGTTTTCTTACAGTTTTGTAATCAATTCTTAAGTGAAAAAAGAACAGAAAATCCTCTTTTAGAAAAGAAAATTTTTTTCCCAAGCAAAAGAGAAAAATAGGTATACAGTGTACACATAACTTTAAAATATCACAAAATCAGAACTCAAACATGTAACTACACAAAATCCTTTCTTCTGTGTTTATTTATATTATTTACATTATTGTGCAAATACCCCTTATTGTTTCAGTGTACTGAAGGCAGCTCTTTTACATACAGTACAGAGAGGGAGAGATGCTGAGAAAATAGTGAATCTAATGGTCCAAATGTAAGTCAAATTATTAAGAAGCTTGTTCTATTACTCTCTTGCTTCTTCTTTCAAGAGAATACATAAAATGATAATAGAAAACAAATGTTCTTCAAATTGTGATATAGAGTGTCAGTTATGGGTTCTTGACTTGACACTGACATGAAATTCCAGTCTTTTTGAAAAAGAAAGGGATATTTCTCCCTAGTTAATTAAATTGTTTTCTTACTTTTATCTCTCATTCACTCATTTGCCTTTTTAAATTCTGTAAAGGAAAATAAAAATCTCTGCTTATAGTTTCTTTGAAAGAAAATTATGACCTTAGATTCTAAATGTATGTATTGCCTACTAATGTATGTATTGCCTACTAACTTCTATGATATCTTCAATAGAAACTGTGAAATTTGGCCATGCATTTACATTAACTAAGTTAGAGTCCAATGCGCGATTTTCTTTTTGCGTCATTCATTCTAAAAAAGTGAACTAGTAAAAGTAGTATTATTATCGTTTCCAAATTCAGTAAGCCTCACTCTGCTATTCTCTCCTACTACCTCTCTTCTTTGAAAGAATAAAAAAAAAATCATTTTAAAAGGCACCTCACTTTCAAAGTCCACTAAAAATGCAATATTAATGATCTGAGGACTTCATTTAAAGACTTCACTCATCTTATGTTACTTTTGTTTTGGTGGATACTAGAGGTCCATTGAAACTCAAAACAACTTGCCCTTAGTTTTCTCAAAAAAAAAAAAAGTGGTCACTAAATTTTATCATTTGGGTTCAAAAAAAGCACAGTAGTATTTGAAGACATTTCAATCTTTTTTGATTTTTTTGAAAATGGAACAAAGCATAGAACACAGTTCCTAGCATAGTGACTGGAACCTCAAAGAGGATTAATATTGTAAATGAACAGATAAAATATTGAATAAACACCCCACTATGCTTATCTTTCACATCATGGTTGTTGGCTTTACTTTTTATTATTATTTTTAAATTTTATTGAGATATAACTGACAAATGACCTTGTGTAAGATTAAGATATGTAATGTGTGGACATGATATGCTTATATGTAACAAAATGATTGCTCTCATAGTGTTAGCTAACTCTTCCACCACTTTACAAAATTACTATTTCTTTCCTCTGGTGATATTTAATATATACATTTTCTCATTTTTAAGTTATACTCTTAACTTTCAGCTATATAATACAGTACTATGAACTGTAATCACAATATGTGCATTATTTTTCATTTTTTAAAGTCTTTATTTAAATTCGAGTTAGTTAGCATATGGTGTAGTATTAGTTCCAGAGGTACAATACAGTGATTCAGTACCTCTATAAGAACCCGGTGCTCATCACAACAAGTGCACTGCTTAATTCCCATCACTTATTTCACCCACCCTCCCACCAACCTTCATTCTGGTAACCATCAGTTTGTCACTTTAATATACATCCTTTTCAGAGCACATACTCTACATTTGGAACCCTTATAACAAATGGAGTGATATCGTTTGTAATGTGCCACTGCCCTTTCCTATTTGACTAATCCAGTTAGTAGGTGTACAAAGATCAACAAGGGAAAAGGAAAAACCCATTTCTATTTTGTCTGTAAAAATATATACCTATTCTTATGTCTCTACAAGTAAGAATCTACAGGAGAGCTTTCTGTTTATCTATCAGGTCAACACAGTATGTATGCAATTTTTATCATTAAATTGATATTTATGATATTTTATGACTAATATTTTATGGCAAGTGTAACATACACTTTTCTTTAGTGTTCAGTCAGTGGGAAGGGAATGTTTTGAAAGACGCTAAGGAAGAATACTTAGTTGCTTGGGATACTGAGGTACTTCAGGAAGGATGGAGTTCCACATAGTATCAATGACAACATTTTTGTGGTTTGCTCCATATTGCTCTATGCTGATTTGCATCAAATAGAAGTCCTCCTCTCAGACAGAACTTGTTTCCTGCCTCACAGCTTGTCAGGAAGATTTCCACTGCCTTTGTCTTCAAGGACCAAAGGGTTTCATTCCTCAGAGAGGACTTCCTATTTATCAGAGTATGGTTTGTTGCTGCCCTGTCAAATGAAGCCTAGATGTTAGAAGTTGTTTTTGTCCAAGAATATGTTCACATCTAAGTTCAAGGGAAAAATATCTTTAACAGGAAGAAACCCCAGCCCTTCAGAAAGATTTAGACATATTATCTAAGACTATTCTTCCCTCCCTTTCCATGATTCTCAAGAGATTTTCTAACCTCTCTATTCCTGGGATTGAACTCAGTAAATCCATCAGGAAACTGCCCCCCTACTTTTGTTTTGTGAGGCACTTCATTGGTCTTACAGAAAAAAAAAAAAGTCCTTAATTGGAATACATCTTCTTTGCTAGATACTTTTGCTGGATTTTTTTTCTATTCTCTCATTCTGGAAATACTGGTAAATATTTAATTTTATAAATTGACTCTGTCTTTATATTTATCTTCCTTCTACCTTGTAAAAATTTTATTTTACTTTATCTTCTAAACTTTGAGTTTTATCAAACTTCACTACTTTATTTTAAATTTCCATGAGCTTACCTCTTTCTAGTTGTTCCTGATTAAAAATAATATTTATACTTTCATTGAGAGAGGATCTTGTTTTATCTTTATAAAGATATTAATTATAATTTTGGGATTGTCTTTATTGCATTTGATCTCCTTTCTTTTCTAATTTATTTTGCATTTAATCTTAATTCAAATGACTAGAGATCCTTGGGGACCTATTCTTTTTTCAATTAATAAACCTAATTTTTTTACATGAAAAACTTATTTTTTTAAGTTCTACTCATTTTTAAAATTATTTTTATTCACACATAATGTATTATTTGTCCCAGGGATACAAGTCTGTGAATCATCAGGCTTACACATTTCACAGCACTCACCATAGCACATACCCTCCCCAGTGTCCATAATCCAACCACCCTATTCCTACCCGCTTAACAAACTCAACACCCAAAGAACAAATAGTTCTCATTTTTAAAGTACCCTTAGATTCACAACAAAATTGAACAGAAAGTAGAGAGTTTCCATGTACTACCTATCTCCACACATGCATAGCTCCTCCACTACCAACATACTGTACCCAGAGTGCTATATTTGTTACATCAATGTGCCTATTCATTTTTAAAAATGGAGTTCTAAAGTATTAGAAGCTCTGTGTGGATACTGTATATTGACTGGTGGGCAGTTGGCTTAATGCATGATAATCGGTTGAAGAGCTGGGTTTTTCACTGTAGACACCAAAGTGTCTAAAAACGTGCTAATTCTGTATGTCTTTTCTGTAGCACAGTTCAGTTTTCCTAGAAAAGTTTCCTTCCTGGGTAAAAACGAGCAGATGTGTTTTGTGACTCTGTGGGAAAGAAGTCTGACAGGGGGTTCTCATCATTTGTTACACAGACAAAAGGAGCAAACCTAAAGGCCATAAATCCACTGTCATCCTAAACCAGCTGAATCCACATGGAATTAGCTGAATTACAGTCGTTGAGATTTTGATTGTTAGTTTTGCAGCATTTCATTGGAATAATTAATGACTATAACTACATGCAGTGGGTAGAATAATGACTCCCAAAGATATCAGTTCTATATCCCTGGAATCTGTAAATGTTGATTTATATTGAAAAAGGGTCTAGGCAGACAGGATTTAGTTAAAAATCTTGAGTTGGGGAGATTATCGAAGTGGGTGTAAATGCCATCACATGCATCCTTATGAGAGAGCAGTAAATAAAAGGATAAGGTTATTTAACAGGGAGGCAGAGATTTTAATGATAAGGCCACAAACCAAAGAATGTTAGCCATCACCAGATGCTGGAAGAATCAAGAAATACATTCTCCGCTAGAGCCTCTGGAGGGAGCCTGGTCTTGTTAAACCCTTGATTTCAGCCTAGTAATACTGATTTTCAACATCTTGCCTTCAGAGCTATCATAGAATAAATTCATTGTTTTCTTAAAGTCATTAAATCTGTGATAATTTGCTTTAGCAGCCATAGCTGAGTGCAATCTGATTAATTTGCCTTGGATTTTGGAATCATATTTGACTTGATTTCTCTTTTTCCATTTCCATTATACTTGGATATTACTTGTGATACTGTAATATAATATTCTACCTTGGATATGCTCTGGGTTCTGAATAATTTTTAAATCTCTTTAGTTTCATCTTCCTCTCAAAGGTTAACTCTTCTTATGTTATATTCTTTCAGGTCCTTGGTGTTAATTGATACCTACTATTTGGATAAAGCTATCCATATTAATTATAGTTGCTAAGATCTCCACATGTAAACATAGTATTTCCTTTTTTACTATAGCCTACAGATCCCTCCTAACCTTATGGGCTTAAAACAACATTTCATTTCATTTTATTTCTCACCATATCAGAATGTCAAAAATTTGGAAGAGTTTATTGGAAGACAGTTCTCCATATCTCTTTCATTTCTTCCCTTCAGAACAAGAAGCATTGACATCTTTGTTTCATACCATTTTTCCAAGGGTGTTTGTATAGCAGCGATCCTGAGAATATAGATAGAGTGTTTCCCTTTGAGACAGAGGGCACATGCGTTTTCTGATCAGGGCAATAAAGATAATGTCCCCCTCTGCGCAGTCTGGGCAAGTTTGTTAGCAGTCCTTTCATAAGACTAATGAGAGGGGTAGTTCCTAAGTCTGCATTACTCATCTGTGACTCAAAGCATGGTGTGTGTAACATCTGGACAACTCCATTATCATTCATTTACTCACTGGTTAAATAAGATGAACTGATGCCAACACGAAGTTCATCTTCTAGTGCCATGGGTAATAAAGTCCTTGGTCTTTTTCTTAGAAATTGTTGTTTCCTTCCAGCATCTTTGAATTGTAGCAGAGGCTAACTTGTTAGCTTGAAAGTAGGGTGAAGACTTTTCATAGTTCTTGATAGGACTCATTTGGGTGGTCTAGCTTCAGGTATCTCAGCTATGTGCAGTCAGATAGGACTTAAACCTTAGGAGTGCTGGCTGGAAATCATACTCTACCTTCATACTTCCCTAAGATTTCATCATGTGTATCTCACAAGTGATAGTTCGGGCTTATTCACAGTATAACAGAATCAGGACAGTCTGATTGCTTATATGGCAGCTGAATATAAGCATGAATATTCCAGTGAGCCAGGTAAAAGATGCTCCATTGCCTTTTATGACTCTGCCTATGCAATCATGCAGCCTCATTTCAGCAGAGTTGTTAGTTACAAGCAGATAACAAGCCCATCTGGATTCAAAGGAAGAGGAAAGAAAATCTGCCCCTTTATGGGATAATGGCAATATTCATGAAAAGCTTGGGGACTAGAGCTATTATTATGGCTATTATTATTTTTTAGAAAATACCATCTACCGCAGTGGGACAAGCATGGGTGGATCCTAGAAATATCACAGAAGCTATAGCATTTTTACACAAGTTACATAAGCTCTCTAAATCTTAGCTCCATAAATACTATCATACAGCCCACCATATGGTAAGAATTCAAGAAGTCAGCTAATATTAATATTACTAAAAATACTTTATTATGCTTTGCATGCTTTTCTATGTGCAGCTCTCTTCTCTTTGGTTCTTTCCTTCAAATACCAGTTCTCTTAGTCTTCCTGGACTCTAAGTTCTGCCTCCTTCTCTAGAAATACTTCCTAACTTAAATGTATTATTATGTGTAACCAAATCACTTTACAGAATGTACACTCTATATTTCTAATTACTTCTTAGATCTTAAAACTCTTTTTTAAAGAGAAAATATAAAAAGAGGTTTGAATTTACAATAAGGGCTCATTTTTAAAAGAGATTATAGTAACTGCCCTTCCAGATCTCTCCCTCTCCAAAAGAACCTCCAGACGTTTCTTATGTGTCAGTTTGGCTTGACCATAGCAGCAGTTATTTAATCAAACACCAATCTAAGTGTTGCTGTGAAGGTATTTTGTAGATGTGGTTAACAATTACAATCAGCTGTCAAAGTAAGAGAGATCAGCCTTTCTAATGTGGGTGTGTCGCATCCAATCAAATGAATCCAGTTAGTTCAGTCTTAAGAGTAAAAACAGATGTTCTGGAAAGAAGAAAATTTTGTTTCAAGACTACCCACCCCCACCCCAAAACAACAACAACAACAACAACAAAACCACTTGGATTTCCAGCCTGCTATACAGATTTCAAATTTTCCTGGCTGGTCCTCATCTCCTCTTTCTCATTCTCTCTTTCTCTCTCTCTATATATCAACCAGCTGTGTGTGTGTGCATGCATGCGTGTGTGTGTGTGTGTGTGTGTGTATAGAGTAATAAACATATATATGTTCACACATATACATATATATGTATACACACATACATATATACATACAATTGGTTGTCTTTCTCTGAAAACTCTGATACAAATGGTCTAAAAAATACTGACTCAAGTGTATGACAGAGACGATTTGAACCCTTTAATAATAATATCTATTATGCATTAAGAATGTTCTTTTTTTTTCTTAAATTTTATTTATTTATTTGACAGAGATCACAAACAAGTAGGCAGAGAGGCAGGCAGACAGAAGCAGACTTCCTGCTGAGCAGAGATCCCGATGTGGGCTCGATCCCAGGACCCTGGGATCATGATCTGAGCTGAAAGCAGAGGCTTTAACCCACTGAGCCACCCAGGCGCCCCAAGAATATTGTCTAAATCATATTTTTATTATTGTAGTTTAATCTATACCACAACCATAATGTAGAGATTTTATACATACAAATGAGAAAACAGTGGTTGAGTAAAGCTAAGGACCTTGCTCAGATCACTTAGGAGGTAAGAGCCAGGACTATGACTTGATGTTATGCTTCTCAATTCTAGAGTATGTTGTTGTTACTCAGTCATGTAACAAGTCACTTTAGTATTTCTCATAAAACATCAATAGATTATTAGTTTCATATCTGAAGAATTTGCTTAGTTTTTGGTAACTCAAATTATAAAATATTTTTAAATGAAGAGTGGAAAACTAGTTGCCCATTGGACGTAGTTGCTTCCTTTAAGGGCAACTTTTTATATTTGTAAAATATAATTTTATCAGAGTAAAAAATTTATCAGAGATATACCTGAATAGAGATTTAGTATCAAATCCAATATGATGTCAGAATACTTTCACAAAGAGCACTGTTGTTCTTCTGCTTTTACACTGATAGAAATTAAACTTTCAGTTTCTCATTACAGAAAAATATATATGAATTAGTAAAATATTGCAAAATAGAGAATATAAAATGAAGGGAAAACAAACCATAATTTGACCATTCAGATACAATGACACAATATATTAGTGTGCAACTTCTAAAAAAATTCAAGGCATACAATGATAAATTTTACTGTACTAATATTTGTAACTTGTTTTTCACTTTCTGCATAAGAAGCAGAAATTTCATGTCAATGAATATGACTTTTAATGGGTAAAGTGTATGAGTTACAATTTATTTACAGAGACTCCTACATTAGACACTAGAGACATGTAGAAAACTATATTACAAATAATGATACTTTTACACATATATATCTTTATTCATTTCTAATGAATTCTTTAGGAAAGTATCCTGAAATTAGAATTTCTTGCTCAACAATTACAAACATTTTAAGCTTACATATTTATTGCCCTCCAGTTGTTTTATTAAATTTACTAGCCTTTTAGGATATAATTAGATATAATTGGATAATAAATGATATATTTATAATAATAAATGATAATAATGATATAATTAGATAATAAAAGCAAGTATTGAGACTATACTTTGTTCTATGCCCTATGTAACACAGATTTAATATATAATATTCTTGTTTGCATTGTTTAATAGTATCTGTGAAAGAGAAACTATCATTTTCCAGAAAGAAAGATATGACTTGCACAAAGTCACATAGGTATTAAGAAGTGAAGAAGGACTTCTGCTTCAAGAAATGGAATAATAGGGACTGGGTTTATCTTCCCCCTGAAACAATGAGAAAACAGACAAAATATATGAAATGATGGTTTTCAAGACACTGGGTATCAGGAAAAAATAGTGATCTCTGAAAGATGGAAAGCAAAGGATGTGACCACTAAAACTGCATGAGGTTATGGCTTTGATAGACTACACCAAATGTGATTCAGGCAGGGGAGCCCAGACAGAGAACAGAATTCCGGAAAGAGAAAGAGAGATACAAAACTGAGCCCAGGGAGACCAAGACAACTAGTGTTTGAAGCACAGAACCAGGGAGAAGAGAGCTGCATGTAAAGATAACTATAAAGATCTTCAAAAGGTGTCCAAAAATCCTGATCAGTGCATATGTGTGAAGAAACTAAGGTTGGGGAAAGACCATTGAATGGATTAGAGAGAATTACACCTGATGTGGTTTTCCAGTAAGAGTAAAAAACTCATAATTCAAGGAATATTACTTTGAAGCAATGTGCATAAGTAGAGAGAATAACTGCTGCTTTGCCTCCATTAAATAAACAAGATCCAAGGATATCACTATTTCTAAGTAACTTAACCCTGTCCCTTATAGACTCAAAATGGATGAAGGACCTCAATGTGCGAAAGGAATCCATCAAAATCCTTGAGGAGAACACAGGCAGCAACCTCTTCAACCTCAGCCGCAGCAACATCTTCCTAGGAACAACGCAAAAGGCAAGGGAAGCAAGGGAAAAAATGAACTATTGGGATTTCATCAAGATCAAAAGCTTTTGCACAGCAAAGGAAACAGTTAACAAAATCAAAAGACAACGAA
>NC_081568.1:126775946-126783160 GCF_022355385.1 Mustela nigripes
TCTCTGCTCAGCAGGGAGCCTGCTTCCCTCTCTCTCTCTCTGCCTGCCTCTCCATCTACTTGTGATTTCTCTCTGTCAAATAAATAAATAAAATCTTTAAAAAAAAAAAAATAAAATAAAATAAAATAAATATGTATATAATAACACATGTTATTATAATAACATGTATATGTATATAATAACACATTTTTTCAAAACACATGAAACAAAAAGGTGAATTGCAAGAAGTAATAGACAAATCTGTAATTGTGCCTAAACAATGCAAAACCCCTATCTCATCAATTGATAGAACAAGTAGCCAGAAAGTCAGTAGGGATATAGATGATTTGAGCAACACTACTGACCAACTTGATCTAACTGACATTTTAAAACATTCTACACAACAGCAGAATACATATTCTTTCAAGTCTATGTGGAACATTTATGATGGTAGACCATATTCCACATATATGTGGGGTGCCACTAGAGTAGAACTTAGGAAGAATAACATATTAATAATTACCTCTATTAGAAATAAATTCAGCTGCTAATTAAGAAACTAGAAAAGTAACAAAAATTCAACTGGAGATAATTAAAAAAGGAAAATATGAAAGATCAGAGTCGTTATCAATGGACTGGAAAAGATAGAAAAATAAAGAAAAATCAATGAACTAAAAGGCGGTGCTTTGAGAAAAGCAACAAATGAATGAGTCCACGAATTGGCAAATATTGGCTAGGGGCCAAATTTGGCCCTCAGTCTATTTTGAGTGGCCTTTGTGGTATGAAAAAAAGAAAACTTTAAAGGTTTCTTTCTTTTTGAAGGCTAAATAATATTCCATTGTATGTATGTAACACGATTTATCTATTTATCCACTGATGGACATTTAGTTTGTTTCTACCCCTTGGCTATTGTGGACAATGAATGAACATGGGACTGCTAATAACTTTTTCAAGATCCTGTTTTTAATTTTTCTGAATGATACTTATATGAGGAATTGCTAGATTATGTGGTAGTTCAATTTAATTTTTTTGAAGAACCTCTAAACTGTTTTCCATAATGGCTGTATTTTCAATTCCTACCAGCTTTATAATCCTACCATTTTATATTCCTACCAATAGGGCACAAGTGTTTCAATTTCTCCTTGCTCTGGACAGCACTATTATTATCTATTTTTTTTTATAATGGCCATCTTAGCAGGTGAAAAGTGGTATCATGATTTTGATTTACTAATTGTCATGATTTCCTTGATAATTAGTAATGTTAAGCTTTTGTTCTTTTTTTTTTTAAGATTTTATTTATTTGTTTGACAGAAGGAGAGATCACAAGTAGGCAGAGAGGCAGGCAGAGTGAGAGGAGGAAGAAGGCTCCCTACTGAGCAGAGAGCCTGGTGCGGGGCTTGATCCCAGGACCTGAGATGTGACATGAGCTGGAGGCAGAGGCTTAACCCACTGAGCCACCCAGGCACCCCATTAAGCTTCTATTCTTATACCTGTTGAGTACTTGCATGTCTTTGCAGAAATGTCTATTCAAGTTCTTTGCCCATTTTTTTTTTTAAGATTTTATTTATTTATTTGACAGAGGGAGAGAGATCACAAGTACGCAGAGAGGCAGGCAGAGAGAGAGGGGGAAGCAGGCTCCCTGCCGAGCAGAGAGCCCAATGCGGGACCCGATCCCAGGACCCTGGGATCATGACCTGAGCTGAAGGCAGAGGCTTAACCCACTGAGCCACCCAGGCGCCCCACTTTGCCCATTTTTAAATTGAGTTTTGTTTTCTTGTTAATTAGTTCCTGCTGTATGCTATAGCATGGATGAGTCATGAGAATAGCATGTTAAGTGAAATAAATAAACCATCACAGAAAGACTAACACTGCATGATTCCATTTATATGAAGTAGCTAACTTAGTCAAACTTACAGAAACAGAAATAAAATGACAGTTTCTAGGGACTGGGGCAGGGGAAACAGACAGCTGTTATTCAATGGATATAGAGTTTTAGTCAGGAAAGATAAAAAAAATGTATTGGATATCTGCTATATAAAAATGTGCATATATTAATAATACTGTATTGCACACTTATAAGTTTTTTTAAAAGGGCAGATTTTATATTAGGCGTTTTTTACAATAAAAAGAAAGGAGAGGAGAGGAGAGGAGAAGGGATGGGGGGAGAGGAGAAGAGAGGAGAGGAGAGGAAAAGAGAAACATATAACAGAGACCTGATGTGGGCCATAGCCTAATATATTTACTATCTGATTTTATATAGAAAGACATTAGCCCATCCTTGCTCTAATCAGACTCATCAGGGAAAAGTGAGAGAAAACAAATACTAACAAAACCAGGAAGGACAGAGTTGAAATCACTATACAGATACAGATAATAAAAGAATAGTAAAAGAAAATTATGAACAACTTTATGCTAGTAAATTGGACAACTTAGGTGAAATGGTCAAATTCCTTCAAATAAATTTTAATACACAGATAACCTACATAATTTAAAGCAGTCAAATTTATAGTTAGAAACCATCCTACAAAAAGAACCCCAGGCTCAAGTCGATTTACTGATAACCTCTAATGAATATTTAAGAAAAAAAAAATATTTCTGCCCAAGCTCTTTGAGGAAATTAAAGAATTCTATGGAGCCAACATTATCCTGATATTAAAATCATGCAAACACACTGCAGAAGAAAAAAATATTACAAACCAATATCCTTCATGAACTTACATGCAAAAATCCTAAACAAATGATCTTTATACACGATGATATGATCATCAATGTAGAAAATCTGATGGAGTCTACAAAAAAGCTACCAGAATGAATAAGTGAGTTTAACAAGATTTCTGAAAACAAAATTTTATTTCTACATATTAGCAAGAAAAGTCAGATATATATTTTTGAAAATCAATGCCATTTAATACCAACAAAAGGCAAAATACTTAGGGATTAGTCTGACAAAGGATATTAAAAAACCTATTCACAGAAAACTGTAAAACATTGCTGAGGAATTGGAGACCTAAATAAATGGAAAGATATATGAGTCTATGAGTTTATGAGTCTAAGGACCAATATCTTTTAGATATTAATTCTTCCAAAACTGATCTATAGATTCTATACAATCACAATCACAATCCCAGCAATTTTTTTTTAAAGGAAAATCACACCGAAAAGCAAAAGCCCTAAAAAAGTTGAAACAACTTTAAAAAATGAAAACAAATTGGGAGGATAAATAATAACTAACTTTAAAACTTAGCATGAAGCTGCATTGTAAGCTTTATTTACTATACAGTTTATTCTAAAGTACTATATTTCATAGGACCAAATTATATCAGTTTCCCTGAATGCAGACTTCCCAAAATACCTATACATATATGACATGTATTTACAACTGTCAGAATATGATTTTCAAACATGTTTGCAAACCAATTCAGGCAAAAATGCATAAACAACAAATTTTACTGATATCCATATGTAAATAGCTAATTTAAATCAATCCTGATAACATACACAAACATTTATATAAGTTAAACCTAAATGTATAATATTCTAAAAGTTTGGCTTAAGCAAACCCTTCTTACATATGATTCTAAAACCATAAAAATACACAGAGAATAATCTCAATCTTTTGGTATTGGTTGAGCCCTGATTTGTGGTCTATTCTGGAGATAGTTCTATGGGTGCTTGAGAAAAATGAGTATTCTGTTGTTTTAGGGTGAATTGTTCTGTATATATTTATGAGGTCCATCTGGTCCAATGTGACATTCAATACTCTTGTTTCTTTATTGATTTTCTGCTTGAATGATCTGTCTATTATTGAGAGTGGCATGTTAAGACTTCCAACTTTTAATGCATTCATATCAATATGACTCTTTATCTTGATTAACAGCTGTCTTATGTAGTTGACTGCTCCCATATTGGGGGCATAAATATTTACAATTGTTGGATCTTGGTGGATAGACCCTTTATGAATGATGTAGTGTCCTTCTTTATCTCTGACTACAGTCTTTAGTTTAAAATCTAATTTTTCTGATATGAGAACCGCTACCCCAGCTTTCTTTTGAGGCCCATTGGCATGAAAGATGTTTCTCCATCCCTTCATTTTCAATCTGGATGTATCCTTAGGTTCCGAATGGGTCTCTTGTAGACAACATGTGGAAGGGTCCTGTGATTTTATCCAATCTGCAATCCTGTGCCATTTTATGGGAGTGTTTAGGACATTCATCTTGAGAGTGAATATTGAAAGACGTGTTTTTATCGACATCTTGTTGCCCGTGAAGTCCTTGTTTCTATAGATTGTCTCTGGAAATTTCTGTTCTATGTCACTCTTGGGTTCTTTCTTCTTTTATAAAACCCCCTTAATATTTCTGGTAGTGCCGGCTTGGTGATCACATAGAATTTTAAACCTTGTCAGTCTTGGAAGCTCTTTATCCCTCCATCAATTCTGAGTGTCAACCTTGCTGGATAAATTATTCTTCACTGCATGTTTTTCTCATTTAGTGTCCTGAATATGAATGCCAGGCTTTTCTGGCCTGCCAGGTTTCTGTGGACAGGTCTTACATTATTCTGATGGACCTTCCTTATGTATTAAAGACCACCCTTAAAAATGTTTGGATCAACCAGGATATCAAAGAAGAACTTAAACAATTCATGAAAACCAATGAGAATACATACACTTAGGTCCAAAACCTATGGGATACAGCAAAGGCGGTCCTAAGGGGGAAATACATAGGCAAACAAGCGTCCCTCAAAGAAATTGAAAAATCCAGAATACACCAGCTCTCTTTATACCTTAAAGCACTGGAGAATCAAAAACAAATTAAGCCAACCCCATACACTAGAAGGGAAATAATCAAGATTAGAGTAGAGATCAATGAGATAGAAACTAGGGATCCAGTAGAACACATCAACAAAACTAGAAGGTGGTTTTTTGAAAAACCAGCTTATCAACAAAATCAATAAACCAATGGCCAAACTAATCTAAAAGAATCGAGAGAGGACCCAAATTAATAAAATTATGAATGAAAAGGGAGAGATCACGACTAACACCAAGGAAATAGAAACAATCATCAGAAATTATTATCAATAGTTATATGCCAATAACTTAAGCAACTTAGATGAAATGGATGCATTCCTGAAAACCTATGAACTTCCAAAACTGAATCAGGAAGAAACTGACAAGCTGAATAGACCAATATCTAGTAAAGAGATTGAAGCAGTGACCAAAACCCTCCCAAAAAACAAGAGCCCAGGACTTGACAGATTTCCTGAAGAATTCTACCAAACATTCAAAGAAGAAATAATGCCTATTCTCCTGAAGCTGTTTCAAAAGATAGACACGGAAGGAAAACTTCCAGACCCTTTTTATGAAGCAGATATCATCCTCAATGGGGAAAAGCTGACAGCCTTCCCTTTGAGATCAGGAACACAACAAGGATGTCCACTCTTGTTCAACATAGTACTATAAGAACTAACAACACCAACCAGACAACAAAAAAGAAATAAAAGGTATTTATATTGGCAAAGAAGAAGTCAAACTCTCTCTCTTTGCAGATGACATGATACTTTATACAGAGAACCCAAAAGACTCCATCCCCAAACTACTAGAATTCATACATCCATTCAGTAATATGGCAGCATACAATATCAATATACAGAAATCAGTTGCTTTCTTATACACCAACAATGAAAATATAGAAAGGGAAATGAGAGAATCAATTCCATTTACAATAGCACCAAGAACCATAAGATACCTGGGAATAAACCCAACCAAAGAGGTAAAGGACCTGTATTCAAGAACTACAGAACACTCATGAAAGGAATTGAAGAAGACACAAAAAGATGGAAGACCATTTCATGCTCATGAATCAGAAGAATAAACATTGTTAAAATGTCTATACTGCCTAGAGCCATCTGTACTTTCAGTGCCATCCTGAAATCAAATCAAAATTCCACCAGCATTTTTCAAAGAGCTGGAACAAACAATCCTAAAATTTGAATGGATCCAGAAAATACCCCGAATTGCTAAGGAAATGTTGAAAAAGAAAAGCAAAACTGGGGGCATCATGTTGCCTGATTTCAAGCTTTACTACAAAGCTGTGATCACCAAGATAGCATGGCACTGACACAAAAACATACACATAGACCAGTGGAACAGAGCAGAGAGCCCAGATATGGACCCTCAACTCTATGGTCAAATAACCTTCAACAAAGCAGGAAAAAATATACAGATACAGTGGAAAAACGACAGTCTCTTCTGTAAATGGTGCTGGGAAAATTGGACAGCCATCTGTAGACTAATGAAACTCGATCATTCTCTTACACCATACACAAAGATAAACTCAAAATGGATAAAAGACTGCAACGTGAGGAAGGAATCTATCAAAATCCTAGAGGAGATCATAGGCATAAACCTCATTGAAATTGGCCACAGCCACTTCTTTCAAGATATGTCTCCAAAGGCAAAGGAAACAAAAATGAAAATGAACTTTTGGGAGTTCCTCCAGATCAAAGCTTCTGCACAGCAAAGGAAACAGTCAACAAAACAAGAGGCAACCCATGGAATGGGAGAAGATATTTGCAAATGACACTACAGACAAAGGGCTGATATTCAAGATCTAAAAAGAACTCCTCAAACTCAACACACACAAAACAGATAATCATGTTAACAAATGGGCAGAAGACATGAACAGACACTTCTCAAAAGAAGACATAAAAATGGCTAACAGACTCATGAAAAAAATGTTCATCATCATGAGCCATCTGGGAGATTCAAATCAAAACCACACTGAGATTCTACCTTACACCTGTGAGAATGGCCTAAATCAACAAGACAGTAAACAACAAGTGTTGGAGAGGATGTGGAGAAAGGAGAACCCTCTTACACCGTTGGTGAGAATGCAAGTTGGTGCTACCACTTTGGAAAACAGTGTGGGGATTCCTTAAGAAGTAAAAATATGGGGAAGGTATGTGCTATGGTGAGTGCTGTGAAGTGTAAACCTGGCAATTCACAGACCTGTACCTCTGGGGCTAATAACACATTATATATTATTAAAAAAAGGAAAAAATAAAAAAATAATAATAGAAATAAAAAGAATTTAAAAATAGAGCTACCCTATGACCATGACATTGCACTACTGGGTATTTACTCAAAAGATACAAATGTAATGAAAAGAAGGTCCATCTGTACTCCAATGTACATAGCAGCAATGGCCACAGTCGCCAAACTGTGGAAAGAACCAAGATGC
>NC_081568.1:126786160-126898321 GCF_022355385.1 Mustela nigripes
CATTTCTTTTGATGGCTGCATAGTATTCCATTGTGTATATATACCACATCTTCTTGAAGAACCTAGATGTCCATCAACAGATGAATGGATCAAGAAGGTGTGGTATAATAATATTTAAATTCTCCTTGACAGACACTCATTTATGACTCTAAAACTGGGACCCATAAAAAATGTTAAATTGTAGTATATCAAAATATTAAAATTCTTTGAAACACACTATTAAATTAATGTAAAGCCAAGGCATAAGCTGGAAGAAAAATATTTGTTAAGCCTGTATCTGATAATGGATTTACATCTAGAATATATAATGTTACAACCTCATATGAGCAGCAACAACCTAATAAAAATGGGCAAAATTTAGAATAGACAATTCACTAAAATCCTGGGGAAAGCACATTAATATCACAATGGAATTCCATTACACATGTTAGAATGACTACAGTTAAATAGTTCACAATACAAGTGACATGTAACATGGATGTGGAGAAACTGGAACTCTCAGAGTTTTCTGATGGTAATGTAAAATAGTATATTTACTTTGGAAAACAATTTAGCAGCCTCTAAAAAGGTTAAGTGTATACCTAACATATATAACTAACACTAAGAAAAAAAAAAAAAAGAAACTGTTGTTGGAAAGGTTTGTACAGGAATGTTCATACTAGCTTTACGAGTAATAGAGTTAAAAACTTAAAAAAAAAAACCCAAACGTTCATCAACAGGAGAACAGATAAACAAATTGTGGATTACCCACAAAATGGAATCCTACTTATCAATAAAAGGAACAAACAAGGGCGCCTGGGTGGCTCAGTGGGTTGGGGCCTCTGCCTTCGGCTCAGGTCATGTCCCAGGGTCCTGGGATTGAGTCCCGCATCAGGCTCTCTGCTCGGCGGCGGGCCTGCTTCCTCCTCTCTCTCTCTGCCTGCCTCTCTGCCTGCTTGTGGTCTCTGTCTGCCGAATAGATGAATGGAATATTAAAAAAAAAAAAAAAAGGAACAAACAATACATAAAGCAACATGAATAATTCCTGAAATAATTATGTTTAGTATAGAAGCAGAGCCCCCCCTCCAAATACATACATTTGTATCTTTTGTATATGTTTTGTTTATTGTATAATTCCATTTACATAAAATTTCAAAAAATAAAAACTAATCTATATTAATAAAAAGTAGGTCAGTGGTTTCCTAGAACAATAGGAGAGCAGCAGAGAGAGGCAGGAGGAGGAATTACAAAGCAGCATAAGGAAACTTCTGGGGTGATGAATATGTTCACTATACTACTAGTGATGGAATTCGTTGGTGTCTACACGTCAAAGCATGAAAAGTTGTATGCTTTAAATATGTGCAGTTATCATATATCAATTACATCAACACAAACATTAAATTAGGGCTTGAGTTGCCCCTCCCCCAAACCCCACAAAGATTAAGAAAAATTAAATGTGGATTTCACAATATTGCATCCTAATTCTAGGTTAACCTTTTAGCCACTGAACAGTATCATTACACTCCACTAGAGTCATGGGAAAAAAAATAATGAGTACTTTTTGGCACCCGGTAAGCCATGGGGTCCTAGCAAATCACTCTGGGAAGGTAGAAATCTCAGATCCAAAGTGAACACTTGCTTTTTACAGACCTTTTCATTTATCACTGTCCACTCACAAAGGCATAGTATTATGTTGACGGATACAAGTACTTTCTTCTTAAAACACATCCCTATGGTTCTTTGACTGCAACAAAACGAAAAGACAATTGCTGTGACACTTATTTTTCTCTCTCAGGATATCCAGACAAGAAAACAGGTTCTGTCCATTTTGAAGATCGTCTAGACACTTGTATTGCAGCTCACTCTAAAGGTTAAAAAAAAAAAAAAAAGTGAAGTTTCATGTTTGTCATTGTTTCTACTGCTTCCAAGATTTCAGTATGTCAGTTGGGCAGCTTGTAAGCTTATGAGATTTATTTAAGTACAGAGTACTTGGCATTATCTGTCCTTTGAACCTATAATGAGGATACTTAAGTAGATGGAATCTAATTTATAACAGGGACTTATACCTCTGATAATGAAACATAGCCTATTAACTTACATAAACAAGGGCTATAATGCAATGCCCAAACAAATCATTTTAACGTGTTTTAGAAATACAAGGGGCTTCTTCGAATATCATCAGGAATAAGTCATTTGGTGTTTCAGGTTCATACATCAATGTAGTTGCTGTCACTATGAAAAATTGGACTTTTTGTTTACTTAAAATTTGAAATGCCATGATTTGGTACTTGAAAAATGATGTGGGAAAAATGAATGTCCTCCCGTTTGTGAAAAATGGGTATTTTATTAGAGCAAAGTAGGAAGGAGGAGAGAATGCTCATCTATACTGGTAAAATAGTGTTTACACAGGAAGAAATATAACAATGGGCAGATCACTGGGGACTAGGGGAGCAGAATCACTTAGGGAGCTGATGACAACAGGAGCCAAGAATACAGCCTAGGCCCAGAGCTGAGCCACCTCTTGGTCCCTGTACACACGTAATGAATAAATGCAACTTGAAGTAAGACTCATATTTCACAGCAGCGTGAGACTCCCCAGTTAGAATGCATCTGTTAATAATAAAAATTTCCCTTCTGGAATGAGAGTTTAATAGTTCTTGTTCATGCTTTAAATAGAAGATCACAGCAATAAATCAGCATTATGATTTTAGTAGGTAGTAACATATGAAATATAATATATTGTTTCTGGCATTTAATTTGGTCAAAATTAAGTTAGAATATTCACCCAAAGGGACAGATTAATAAAATAATTATAAATATACATCCTAAGATATTTTGTACTTTACGGATTCTAAAAGCACCATTAAATTTAAAGTACATATTATCTTTATTGTCTTGATGAGAAAATATTGAATTATTTTATTCAACTTCAGAGACAAGTGCTTGTTCCAAATAAAATTTATCAAAATAAGTTGACATACTTACTTTGTTTTACTACATGTTTTCATATATCCACTTAGTGAATTTCATTACTTACAAACATATGAGGATAATTATTCAGGAATATTTTTAAAAATAAAAACTATATTTATGGTTTTGTACAGGACATTTTAATTTTAGATTTGTATGTCAATTCAGTTAAATTATTACCATTGCCCTCATTTACTTATACAAACACACACACACAAATATACACACTTATGTACCAGTATCAAAATTATCAATTCCCCTGATAAAAAATGCACATGAATATGGATAACATAAATATGTGTTTATGAAATACAAATACATAGGTAATATAATTTTATTTTATTTATTTTTTTAAAGGTTTTAATTATTTACTTGAGAGAGAACAAGGAAGGGCTGGTGAAGGGGACACAGAGGGAGAGGTAGAAGCAGACTCCCCACTGAGCAGCGAGCCCCACACAGGGCTTGATCCTGATTCCAGGATCATGACCTGAGCCAGAAGCAGACACTTAACCTACTGAACCACCCCCTGGTAATATAATTTTAAAAGGTATTAGAAAGCAAGTTCTATATCTAATTTGTCTTTTATCTGCACCCATATTTAATGTAGTATGTTGCAAAAAGTACGTTCTCAATAAATATTCACTGAACTAGTGAGAATTAATGAATAAAAAAATAAATTAAATAACTGGGCAATATTAAGGGTAATGCTGGTAAAGAATCTGATGTGCTAGGCTCATATCTTTCATTGATCCTTCTAGTATAGCACATGTAGAACACCCTTTTTGGAGAAAGGAATATGCAATTAATATTGTGAGACACAGATTATGTACACCTCATTACATGGGTCCTTGTGAACTCTAGGCTTTTAAGAAGTACATTTTACTAGGTTGAGAAATTGTATTTATTTAAATATTGTTGCAGTTTTCTTCTGTATTTGTTGTTTGTCTTGTTCTTACATTATTGGCTATGGAATCTTACCAATACTTTCAAGAACATATACTGATACTTCATGGTATTTTCCACTAATCAACTTAACTGATGAGTTATATCAAAAGTTTATTTGCTGAGGAATCATTATATTCCTTGATACATATCCCTTATTTACAGTACATTATTTATTCACTATATATTTATTATGTTTTACAGAATTTGATTTACAATCATTTTATTTTCTAAGTATATTGTCTGATGAAACAAAACACATGTGGTTTTATAAAACTGTCCCAAGACCAATATTTGAAAACAGCCAAATCATATCATTAAACTAAATGTTTTTTCATTTGCCAAGAATATTATGCACAGACATTTTTTAAAAGAGTCATTCAGTGCCTTTAAATGTTTTGTACCAATCTATTTACATGCCCTTACTCATGGAATATTAATATAGTTCCTTTTGATTAAATAAACTAAATAAATGCCCCATTAGAATTTCTTATAGTTTTATACGTCTTACCATATGGTGGTGTGAAGTCCTGCAGCTTTGTTCTTAAAGATTCTCTTGACCATTTTGTAGTCTTTTCATGGCTACGTGAAGTTTATAATCTGATAAACAATTACTTCAAAAGAAAAAGAAAGATTATTTGAAATTACATACTATGCAGTCTGACACTTCATGAACATGATAGATTCCTCCATTTATTTAAGGTCTTCTTTAATTTCCTTGAGCAATGCTTTACCTTTCATGCGGAGGTCTTACCATTTTTACTTATTCCAAGATGTTTGGTGTTTGCTAATACAAATTTAAATGATATTGTTTATTACGCTAACACTAAACAGAGAAGAGCTGGGTAGAACACTAAATTCAGACAAAGCAGACTTTAAGTATAGAAGCATTATTAAAATGAAAGACATTTGATAATGATACAAGGGTAAAAACAAAGCATCATACAAACTCTCAAACTGTGAACACTTAACATATGTCTAAATAATTACTAAAATGAAGAAGACAGAGGAAAAGACAGAGAGAGAAACTAGAATTTATTTGACTTCAGTAGTTAACCAAAGAGCTAAAACTGGTTTGACTCTTTTTCTTCCTTTCTTCATTCCTCCCTCCCTTTCTCTCTTCCTCTCACTCTCTTTCTCTAACTTTTCTATTTGTTAAGGTTTTATTTAAATTTCAGTTAGTTAAATTAGAGTGTAATACTAGTTTCAACTGTACAATTTAGTGATTCAACACTTCCACATAGCACTCAGTACTCCTCACAAGTGCACTCCTTAATCCTCCTCCTCCTCCCCTCTACTCTCCTTCCCTCTGGTAATCACCAGTTTGTTCTCAATAGTTGAGTCTGTTTCTTGGTTTGTCTCTCTTTTTTCTTTAACTTTGCTTGTTTGTTTTGTTTCTTAAACTCCATATGACTGAAATCATATGGTATCCTTCTTTGACTGAGTTCTTCCTACTTTTTTAAAGATTTATTTATTTGAGAGAGAGAGTAAGTGCATGCTTGTGAGTGGGGGGAGGGGTAGAGGGATAGAAGCTTCAAGCACATTCCCAGCACAGGGCTCAATCTTAAGACCCATGAGATGATGACCTGAGCCAAAACGAAGAGTCAGACACTCAACCAACATAGCCACCAAGGCACCCTGACTGACTTATTTCACTTAGCATAATACTCCGTAGCTCCATCTATGTCATTGTAAATGGCAAGATTTCATACTTTTTTTTGCTGAGTAATATTCATATATATACATACAAACACCACTTCTTTATACATTCATCGGTTAATGGACATTTGGGCTCTTTCCATAATTTGGCTACTGTTAATAATACCCCTATAAACATCAGAGTCCATGTGCTCCTTCATATCAATATTTTTGTATCTTTTGGGTAAATACCTAGAAGTACAACTGCTGGGATGTAGTGTAGTTCTATTTTTAACTTTTTGAAGAAACTGCATACTGTATTCTAGAGTGGTTGCACCAGTTTGCATTCTCACCAACATTATGTAATTGGGTTCCCTTGATCCTACGACCTAGTAATTAAACCAGCTGGACTTAAACAACATATTCAGAACATGTCATCCTAAAACAGAAGAATACACATTCTTTTCAAGTGCACATGGAACATTCTCTAGGACAGACCACAAATTAGGTCACAAGACAGGCCTCAACACATACAAAAAGAATGAAATCATACCATGTACCTTTTCTCACCACAATGCTATGAAACTAGAAGTCACCAACAAGAAAAAAAATTGGAAAGACTGAAAATACATTGAGGTTAAACAACATGCTACTAAACAATGAATGGGTTAATCAGGAAATCAAAGGAGAAATAAAAAAAATATGGAAATAAATGAAAATGTAAACGCAACAATCTAGAACCTTTGGGATGCAGCAAGAGCAGACCTAAGAGGGAAAAGTATAACAACATAGGCCTATCTCTTTTCAACTATGAATTGACTTCTGGCTTTTTAGGTTTTCTTAATTTCTTGTCCAGTTAACAATTCATTTTAAATTTATGTTTTTATTATTTTTTAACCAATATTTTACTTATTTTAGAAGGATAGTTTTCTCATATAATTGCCTATAATGAGAAAACAAAAGTGGAATTTTCTTTTTCATGTCAGTAAAATATGAATCCCAAGTTCAAGTGCAGGTCATTTGCTTATATGATAACTGCAGAGAAAGCTGGGGAAGTGGGTTTCTGGATTTTCTTCATGAATTTGCTACTTATAAGGTGAAATTTTTATAAATGATAGGAATGGTAATAATAATAACAATAAATAATGTTCCTTTTAAACCAGAAATTTTAGATGGATTAGAAATTGCCAAGCCATCAAAAAAATATATAGCTTAACATAAAACTTTGTGACTTTAACTTTGAATTGTTCATATTACTGATAAACTAGATTATGCTTTGTCTTTTAAAAAAGTTTTAATAAGCTCATTTCTAGGCCAAAATTATTATATACAATCTTTCAGGCTGAGCTATAAGCAACACAAGGCAGGCCTCATGAAGGGAGGCTGACCTTAGTTCACTGGCCTTGGTGTACACTCAGTGTATGTGGTCTTCCAGATGTAGCTGCAGTCAAGGATTTAGCAATCAAAGGGCAGCACAACTCATTTGAATTTTTATCCCAGGCACCTCCTTTGGGCCTAACTGGCTGAGACTTTGCAGAGACCTCTTTTGGGGTGGGCCCTGAAAAATGGAACTCATTTTTCCCCCATCTACACTGCATGTCCCCTGATCATTGGGTAGTTGGCAGTTTTCTCTTTCGCCTCTTACTTGTGCTGTCACATAAGTAAATCAAGTCTTGATTTGCACTTTCAGTTAGGTGTACTGTGCTACTGACCACCTATACAACAGGTAACTAATCAGTTTTTCTTACAAATACTTTTATCAAAGTACTGTTAAATATTTTCAATGTAATATAGCTTACTAATATTTAAGTTTATGTGAAATCAGTACTTAATATAAATCCTTCAGCATACTAAAAACTATACAAAACATTATTAAATGTTTATATAAATGAGCTAATGAATATTATATATTTAATATATCATATCTACAACTTTTATGCAGAATCTTGCTGAAAGAATGAATATGGTCATAGGCAGAAATAAAAATGACCTTTATATCCAAAATATATGCTAAGATGCAAATAAAAATTATTAAAATTGATAGTATATTGGTTGGGGATGGGTGAAATTAAGGTAAATGGAATTAAGAGGTACAAACTTAGAGTTATAAGATAAATAAGTTTAAAAAAAAAGGGACATATTGATATATTACTCCTGAAACTACTAAACAAGGTCATTGAGCAATTACTGAGGAAAAAAGGATGAAGTAATTATTACTTTATCATCTGTTGTTGAGGAAGTGGCAGGGATACAGTATTGGGGGATATATATATATATATATATATATACACACACATATATATGTGTGTGTATATATATATATATATTTTATTTTGACAGAGAGGGAGATATCACAAGTAGGCAGAGAGGCAGGCAGAGACAGGTGTATATATTTTATATTTATACTTGTCTTATATTTGTATTTGTCATTTGCTTAGAATTGTACCCCTTAGTACTCAATAAAATCTTTAATTAACCAAACATACTCATAGCAATATATCTAGTAAAAAATGGTTTATCATAACACTAGTGCAAATATAAACTTAAACACATATTTAAGGAGGGTATCATGTTTTGAAAAGAAATTCAAAAAGCCAGATTTCTATCAAAGGATTAAATGTCACTACTCTAGTATGACTTGATAGGATTCATTTCTTGCTAATGAGAAATGTGCTTGCGGTAGAGTTGGTAATTAAAAACAAATGCCCATTGGTTTTATTTTAGGTGTGACCAATCATAGACCTAGTAGAAAATTCTCAAGCTCTTTTTATTCAAATTGAAGAACAGTAAATTATTTAAATGATGAACATCTTTGTTTTTCATATACTGTTATGACATGTGAAATGGGGCCAATCTGATGAAAAATATTTGTGAGAAGTGACAGGATAACCGAAAGTTATCATTTTCAAGGAAATGTACTTTCTGTATAGTTGCAGAGTCTTTCTCTGGAATTATTATATAATATTCTTTTGTTCCAGCAAGTACCATTACCCTAGGGCTTATGTCATTGGCTTCCTTGTTAACTTATTTTGTATTGCAAATCTCATGTTAGCTGTGAATCCAGGTACATTTTTTCCCCTAAGCACTATAAGCTTACAAAATGAGTTATAATTCAAGATTGCTTAACATATTTTGAATGCTTTCAGTGTTAGACTTTCAAAAGATCCAGGAATACATCTCATTTGTTTATACTTGTTTAATGAAAACACCTAAGTGTGTAGTCTTTAAATAGCATTCTCAAATTTAGACAACGTGTCATCAGAATTTATATTATTACCATCAGTACAATAAGAGTTGTGTTTAGAAAAGATGGTTTTCTCAGCTATCAGATAATACCCCAGTCAAACTATATACCTCACCCCACCCCCATTCTAAATAGTCATACCACCAGATTAAGCCAATAGTGTTCTTTGTTTGGGCTTTATTGATAATTCTTGTTTATTCCGTTAGCATGCTGAAAACTAAGCATTTGCGGACTTTCTAATACAGCAGCATATATCTGCTTGAGTTTTTTTGTTTTGTTTTCAAAAAAGACAATTTGAAATCTTCAGTTTAAAATAAAACTTTAGGGGCGCCTGAGTGGCTCAGTGGGTTAAGCTTCTGCCTTTGGCTCGGGTCACGGTCTCCGGGTCCTGGGATTGAGCCCCGTCAAGCTCTCTGCTCAGCACGGAGCTTGCTTCCCCCTCTCTCTGCCTGCCTCTGCCTACTTGTGATGTCTCTCTCTGTCATATTAATAAATAAAATCTTTTAAAAATAAATAAATAAATACATAAATAATAAAATAAAACTTTAACCAAATTGAAGAGGAGAATCAAGTAAATAATATCATTTTCTTTAATCATTGTTTTCTTTGAAGAATTTTTTTTGAGTCCTCAGTTCTATAAAATATACAGATTGTCATTTTGTCATTAATTATCTTCATACAACATTAGTCTTTTTCATAAAATATTTAGCAATAATGTACTTCAAGGCATGTTTGGAAAGTACATTAAAACGTCTTTCAATTTAGCGGAAATTATATGAAATCAAAAGCAACTTAAAACACAATTTATCAGCTTTGAAGAATTACTACACTTTATTGTATTAAGCTTATTAAATAACTTAAAAGTTTGAAAGATTTTTACATAACAGCGGCATCTGGGTGCTCAGTCGTTTAAGCATCTGACTCTAGATTTTGACCCAGGTCATGATCTCAGGGTCATGAAATAGGCTCCAGTGGCCCCACCACCATATGGGGCCCCATGCTCAATGGGGATTCTGCTGGAGATTCTCTCTCTGCCCCTCCCCCTGCCCTTTCTCTCTCTCTCAAATAAATAAATCTTAAAAAAAACAAAGATTCTTACATAGCAAGTTGATGTCTGGGGACTAAGAAATCTAAAATATTTGAAATTTAATGTAGACAAATTATTAGATTTGGTATTTTTTAGAGTCAAATAAACTTGTTTTTGTAGAGTCTGCTCACATAAATAGGGTACTCAAATACATATGAGTGCAGTTATGGTTTAACTTTCCTTTAAGTTTCTATAGAAATATAAATAAACTAGTAATGCCAATTAACATCCAAAAAGCCATTTATTTGCTCTGTCTTAGAGATTTGACCTGAATTTGTCATTCTTTTTTTTTCCCCTAGTCATGGTGAAGACTTTTAAATAATCTAAATTATTTACTAATATTGATATTCAGCAAGTTTAAATTCCTTTTCTGATTTATAGAATTTCTTTGCATCAAAAGTAGCTCTCCAAATTAGTATTTTGCTTCAATAATGTGTTTTATCCTTCCCTCTTGAGCACTGAACTTAATATTTAGCAGAAATCCTTGGGTCACAGATATTCTTTTTAAGAAAAATAAAATTGGGGGCGCCTGGGTGGCTCAGTGGGTTAAAGCCTCTGCCTTCGGCTCAGGTCATGATACCAGGGTCCTGGGATCGAGTCCCGCATCAGGGTCTCTGCTTGGCGGGGAGCCTGCTTCCTCCTCTCTCTCTCCGTCTGCCTCTCTGCCTGCTTGAGATCTCTGTCTGTCAAATAAATAAATAAATAAATAATCTTAAAAAAAAAAAAAGAAAATTGGGCCTCATTATGATCTTGTAAGTTGTGACTTTGGTTAGAAAAATTAGATTTAAAATACTAGAAGACTATTATGTAATTCTTATACAATTCTCTTACATGTGTTTCTTTTACCCTCTACATATTTTAAGTTTTAATTTCAACAAAGAAGAGGAAGGTAGCTCAATTAGAATGCAAAAATATGTTCTTTCCAAATCTTAAATATAAATACTATATAAGTATAAATATTAAATATATAAAATATATGTATATAAGTATGAACTAAGCTACATATATATAATCACTATGGAGACATTTAAAGAAAAATTTAAATTCTGTAGGAAGCAAAATAAAATAGAATATTAATTATAATGTCAATGATATGGCTTTGCCATTTCTGAAATTTATATGAATGATTAGTTGGCATACAACATGGAAACTAAGAAGTAAATTAATTTTTCTACTACCTCTCTTTACTACTTCTCTACTCTCATTTTCTATGCAAAAATGATAATTACCTTCAAAATAAATTTAATATTTAAAACTATTTCATAGATTTCACCATTTTGAATTAAAAAGTACTTTTCCCCTAGAATATTAAAAAAACCTAATTTACTTTTTATAAAAGCAGAGTTGAGAGATTTTTTTCATTCAAAATTTCTGATTTTGATTGGTCTATAACATTAGGCTTATTATGAAATCTAATGTCACTTTAATCTTAAAATGTCAAATACCTCAGAAATATCTTTATAGTCAAGTATATACCTATTTTACAAGGTAGAACATTATCTTCTCTAGTTAAATAAACATTTGCACCATAAATAAAATAAAGTACCCCATATATAACTGACTAAGGGTGTTCACGCAGATATTGTCACATGTATGGCTAATGCTACACTTTTGTACAGATGTCCAGGTTAACGAATCAACCCTAAACTGTAATTTTTTTTTTAATTTTTATTATTTGACAGACAGAGATCACAAGTAGGCAGAGAGAGAGGGAGGCAGGCTCCCCGCTGAGCAGAGAGCCCAATGCAGGGCTGAAAGCAGAGGCTTTAACCCACTGAGCCACCCAGGCACCCCTAAACTGTAAATTTTAATTCAAGTGTAAATAAAGAAGTCTGGTTTTGTTTCAAATGTTTCTTAAATGGCACTTCAATGTCTCTTGGCCTCACCTGTCTCCAGTTTTGGCCAATTTTTCTCCTTTAGTAATCACTGTAAGAACCAACTCTGCATGGGTTCTCCTAACTTTAGGCAGACCCGCACAGAACTGCACCTTGTCTGGGTGCACCCCTCCATTGACTCTTGTCCCAAAGCTTTCTTCTTGCCACAGAAGGTTGTGACTTCTAAGCATCTGCCTGGTTTGAGTCTGTGCCTGTGGAGAAAAAATAAATAAATAAAAAGTGCTATGGAGTTAACACCCTGAGGGGGCAAATGTTCCCATTTAGTTCAGGAAAGTTGATGGATGAATGTTTTCTCTTCCATCCTCCTCCGCCTGATCATGAACTTTCTTGGAACCAGAATCCTGCAGCCTTTCAGAAGAATCTCCAGACAACACACAATCATTTGAACTTGGGTTCCAAGTGGTAGTAACTTACCACCACACCCTCTTATTGACTCCTTCTTTCTTGCTTCAGTCTTTTTCTCTTACTTCTGTGTCCCTGTTATTACACTTGCTAATAAAGTAATAGCACCTAAGTTTATGTCTCCATTCTGATTTCTGCTGGACCTAAATAAATTAGGTTCTCCAAGTCTTTTTTCTATTCAAACACTGTCTTTTTAGGAATAGTATTCCCAGGGTAAAAAATTTTAAGTTCAAATGTTTGCCAAGATGTTACATATAAGCAACATCAAAAATACAGAACTAATATAACCAGTATCTCAGAATCATTGACTATTGAAAATTAAGATTTCAATTGCAAAAGGTCTCTTTTTCTATATATTTAGAATTCTGATGAGTATTTACTTTGGCATCAATTTAATGCTAGACATTTAATTATGCATTTGGAACAAAAAAATATTATCCCTTTATCTCATTAAACAAAAGACTTAAATATTTTCAAACAAGAATTGCATGAAGTCTTCAACAGAAAAGAAGATTATTTAGAAATAATATCTTTGAAATAACAGTGATGTGAATTAAGTTTAAAGAAGCTTCTCGGGATTAAATTAGTAAGTATACTCAGCATTACAATACATAATGACATTTAATCTTTAAAACTGCTAATTGTTGGGCAAGTAAACTTTAAAAAAATAGTGTTAGTCATCACTGGTAAATTTTGTAATAAATCACTCATATGTAAAATATTCAGCATATGTTGGGCTGTGAAAACTGGCAACTGCTCAAAGTAAGAATTGCCAAATGTTTTAGGGTTATTTCCCTTAATTAATACCGATACTGGTATTTGATGTTTATGTATGCTTAGAAACCTGCAGAAGTAAATGCAAACTCATTTCATTTCAAAGAGATGCTCAGTTGTGTCTATAGAATTCTGAAATTTAAATGCAAACCTTTGAGGTTAAACAACTATGTTTCTGATTACAGAGCTTTACCATATCATGTGTGTATACATTTAAAAAAATAATCAATATAAAACTCTTTCTTTGTAGTCAAATAAGAAACAATAAATTAATTTTGCCTTTGAATTATGTGGAATTGAATTATACAAGAAAATCTTGGCAATGCTCCTTCTTTTAATTAATGTTTTGTCAGATCATCAATCTTACTTTCTCCTTGTGTGCTAATACTCAATTTGTTTAGTATTTACTTAAACCCATATCTCTTTCCTAAAGAATTCCTACCTACTTAGTTAAGATGTCTCTAAGCAGCAGAGCAAAAGCAATGAGGATAATTTCCTACCATATTTAAGCACAAAATGAAGTATCTGGTTCTCCATCCTGAAATCCACAGTGCTTTTCTAATGAATTGGGTTGGAAGCCTACACACAAATTTTGCACGTAAATACAATCTGTAGCACAGTAAAGCCAGTTGTTCAGAAGAATAATCATCTTAATGTGATAAAAGTGTTTAATAGTGGCTTTACACCTCTGAGGCAATATAATTTTTCTTTCAGAAATACAGGCTGACATGATTATTTCTCAATTTGATCACAGAATTGAAAAAAAACAATGTGTTTTCTCCCCTGGTCATTGGCTTTGCCCATTTCAGAAGCTTTATGCTGAAGGTATTAGAAGGTGCAATTACCTCATGGATCAGTGACTACTAAGCTGATATGTCATTGATTTTCTAAACCATGAGGTGAGGTGAGCACAGCCGAAGTGGATCAAAATGTTTCAGCCCTGTAAGGTCTTTTCCCTCATGTCTTTGTTGCATCTATGCAGGGAAGAATCAATCTGGTAGGAAGGATTTTGGTAATATTTAGTCTACACCAAGCAGAGAGGAAAAATTTCACTTCAAGAGTGAATTCTTATATAAAATTGTATTATAATTCTTTTTACTTGTATCACCCAGACTATTAGTAAATGATATTGACAAAGACTTAGGTATGAGCTTGGCTGCAAATAAAAATGAATGAACTGAGCAGAAAATACATTCTTGGTCTCTTAATTAAAAATCAGGACTTCAATGACTAAAATATCATACATTCCAAACAGACTTAGTATTTGAATAGTCATACTTTACACATTAATCTTTAGAAGAGATTTAATCCATCATTTTTAAATGTTAACATGGACACACATACAAACACACAGAAGAAGAACAGCAAAATGAGGATAACTTAGAAGAGAAATAAATTTAGGCTGATCTTTAAATAGATGAGAATAAAGACAGGAATTATGGCAAATATTGTGAAAAGAATCATTAATATGGGCTCAGTTCAGAACCAAATAAAACTAAATCTCATCTTTCAAGCAAACTGAAGTAGTTTCAGATCTCTCCTTCTCTGGCCTTGAGAATTTATTGGTAAACTATTCAGAATTTTATTTTATTTTTTTAAAAGATTTTATTTATTATTTATTTGACAGACAGAGATCACAAGTAGGTAGACAGGCAGGCAGAGAGAGAGGAGGAAACGGGCTCCCCACTGAGAAGAGCTTCCGATGTGGGGCCTGATCCCAGGACCCTGAGATCATGACCTGAGCCTAAGGCAGAGGCTTTAACCCAATGACCCAGGTGACCCTATTCAGAATTTTAAATCTGTCACACACATAAAATCCTTTTTGGAGGCATCCAGTAGTAATAAATTTAATAAATGACTCTAGCACTGACTCATTTTTATCTTTCCTTTTTAATACTATTAGCAGAATATCACAAGGATAGTTAATATCAAAAGCAAAGCTTATCCAAAGAAGAAAGAAGAAGGAGGAAGGAAGGAAAGAAAGAAGAATGGGAAAAAATGTATCATAAAAATATATCCATACTTACCTCATGAAAATAGTTTTTCAGAAAATTTTTCCTAACAGAGATTGTAGCTATTTAATAAATCCTTCATAACGTCAGCACAGCTAACCTTAACCTAACTATCTTACACTTTTGATAGAGGGAACATCATTAAGTTTAGGCCATCTCTCCTTAAAGAGGAGGAAAAGATAACATTTTATTAAATATTTGAGAAGTGTAATGAGAAAAGACTAGAGAAAAGGATAGAGCCAGACTAGGCAGGTTCGAATCCCAGTTCAACCGCTTTCTAATCATATGAATTTTATAAGTTACTCAATCCTTTTGTGTAACTACCCCAGCCATAAAATAGGGATACAATTATTAATGTTCTACATAATTGCTGTGAGTGTGAGTTGCAGCTCTGTTAGAATAGTGTGGTATAGAGCAGGCACTATATAAGGATTAGCAATTATTTTTATTATTTTTTATGAAGTAACAAATACAAATGGAAACTCTATAAATTAGATATTGTCTCTTGAAGAGTTTTTCTTTCCTCAGATTCTGTGTTTGTCTTCATTCTTCTCCCTCTCCAGCTTTCCCCGAAACCTGCCTATAATCCTCTTCTTGGTTTTGGCCATTTCTGAGCGTACCTTTCCTCTGTTGCAAAACCTTTACCTCCAAAGGGCCTCAGTGTACTTTATGGCATGAGTGGGATCTTCCAGTGTTTGTCCATCACCCCCTCAGGCATTGTCTGCTTAAGCTGGTAGCCTCACATATGACGGCCTTTGCTAAACTCAAGTTTTTACTAACTGCCTCACTGCAGCCAGCAAAGGCACTCTTTCTGGCTGTGCTGGTGTTGCTTAAGCCACCTGAGAGTCTGGATTCCACATTCCAGGCTGGGAAAACTCCTTACTTTACCCACACCTCTTCCCAGAAAAAAGTACCTGCCACAGAGTAGGTACTTATAATACACTTTTAAACAAATTAGGAGGGATAATGTAGATATTATGTTTTTTATATCCTATCTTTGAATCCTAAATATTTAGGATATTTAGATATTTAGACAAGACTATTTTAGGATGATTTTAATTCATAATTATACAAAAATCAATAAAATTTTAAGTAACAAAATTTTCCCATAGCTGGGAAAACTTGCTCTTATTTACATTTCAAGGATTTTAACAACTAAATATACTATTAATATTATAACTTATACTTTTTTAATTTAGAAAAGTAACGATTTCTGTGTTTCTCCACACATGACTGAAACCAAAGTGAATTCCATAATATTTTCTTCCTCATTTTTAAAACCATCAGGAACTATTTTCGTGTCAGGGTTGAATGATCAGTGAATTATCCTCTGTTATTTTATCAGTTTTAAGAGAATTGGCAATGGTGCTTAAAACATGTTGGAGTATGAAAACACTGGAGCAAAATATTATGAGACAAAACAAGAAACTTTATTCTTATAACTGGTTACTAATTTCTGCCGTCTCATCTCATGTATTTGAGGATCCATGCCTTTTTCCCAGTACATTCATTTTCTTGTTATATATCCTTGTCTGTGAGAAAACTACAATTTTGACCAAATACAAATATGGATGAAAGCTAGATTTTACTTATTCTTTTATTTTTTAAGTAGGCTCCACACTCACTGTGGGGCTTGAACTCACAACCCTGACATCAAGAATCGCATGCTCTACTGACTGAGCCAGTCAGGCATCCCTGAAAACTAGATTTTAAAGCTAGTGTCTTATTAGCAAGTAAAATAAACGTGCTTTATATAAAGACACTTTTCAAGTGGGGAATTTTCATTAATTTATGTCTTGCCTAGAAAAGTCCCAACAACTATTCTTTATTAGGAGCCGGCATAGAATTGACCTTTCATAACAAAATGAACACAAAATCAATAAAACATGTCAGCATCCAGATATTAGTATATAATACTTAAATATATGTGTCCATTGCATTTTTAATTTAATATCAACCATTCCTTTCACTTTCATTTATTCTGTACAAATGTAATAGATTATTCACATGCTTTCTAAGATAGGCTTTATAATGTAATGTTAATTCACTGCAGTCCTTCAATATGGCTTAGTAGTGCAATTTTAATAATGGCAGTAATTTTTACATCTATACTGCCTTGTCCTTGAGAGTCTAAAGGTATGCTCATTTGTGCAGACTTTTTCATAGAATGAGCATGGCAGTTCACTTAAATTCTTCAGGGGCATATCTGCTCTAGCTTGGTAGCTAAGTCAGCATGTGGAGAGGAGTCATCCAATGACATACTTGAGGCCCATTTTCCTCTCTCTGCTAGAAAATCTATAGCCAAGAGATGGCACTTGTATCAAGATGTGTAACACCTAATAATACAATTAGCTTTACATGAAATTTAGCTCTGAAAATAGAGTGCATTATTTGAAAAGAGCAAAACAAACAACAGAAAAAACACTTTTATTTTCTTACACATTTAATGAGTGCTTTCTGATTGTTTTGAAGCCATAATACCAAAAGTAAACTGACTGTACTTACTAGATAAAATGTTCTATTAAAAGTGGTTTAAAGATATGTACATTTGTTTCTCATTGGAGTAAGGATTAAATTCTGAAACTGTTAAGAATATACTACAATTGAACAAGTAAGTACATCTTAGATTACGCAGTCGGGTTTCAAAAGAGCAAGGCTAGAAGGAATGCTATAATGTTGCATTTAATGGAGGTATCAATGTGAACTTATGGTTTTAAAATATATACTCAGATAGATTTAAAAATAAATAGATATGCATATATACAAAAGGTAGTATACATACATCTATTTCCAAGCTCTGTTTGCTAACAGGGCCTATAAATAATAGCCAAAGCTGGAAAACTATAACCAACAAAATAACAATACAGAATTTAACCCACAGAATAAAATATAAACCCATGAGTCCATACTGATGTTAAATAAGTACCCAAATGAATAAAGAAATGGGGAGAAGAAAACAGTTCCTCCTTGATAATAATTACTGCAGGCAAGACCCACTGATGGGTACTAAAAGTACTAAGTGTAAGTAAAAGAGAATATTGGCATCATTTCAAAGTATCTCTTCCACTACATTTAATAATGATAAATGGGGCAGATAATAATTTTATAGTAGACTTTCTAGCAGATACCATGTTAACCAAGTTAGGAAGGTTAACATTACCAATAAGATAAATTAACATTATACATGCCCAGAAATGATGCAATGAGAAAGGCATACCAATTCTATGACAGTCTTGTGAAAGAATGCATAGTCTTACACTGAGCATAAGAAAACATTAAACAACCACACAACTCCCCCATGTCCAGCCCCACAACCATCATTCTATTCTCTCTTTCTACAAGTTTGGCTTTATTAGATTCTATATACAAGTGATAATCTTACAGTACTTGTCTTTTTGTATTCAAAGATGATTAAGTTCCAAAGTTCCAATGCACAGAATTTTGATTACAGTCAACAATACTGTATTATATTCCTCAAAGTTGCTAAGAGACTGGATATTAAAGGAGAAATATAAGTGATGTGATATGATAGAGGTGTTAGTTAATGCTATGGTGGTAATCATACTGCAATATATAACTGTATCAAAGCAATAGGTTGTACACACCTTAAACTTGTACAATAATATATGCCAGTTATATCTCAATAAAAAGAGAAAATACTAGACAAATCCAAATCAAGTGATATTCTAAAGAAAGAACTGATCAATACTCAAGTGTCAGGCTATTAAAAGAGAAAGAAAGACTGAAAAACTGCCACAGATTGGGGAAGGCTAAGAATAGCAATTAAGTGTAATGCGGGTTCACTGAATGGATTCTGGAACAACATAAAAGACATTAGTGATGTATCTGGAGAAATCTCAATTACATCTTTAATTTAGATAATAGAATTTTATGAATGTTAACTTCTTAGTATGAATAATTGTACCATGGTTCTTCCACAAGCTAACATAAGGAAAATCTGTTGAAATAAATATGGGAATATCCTGTGCTACTTGTGCAATTTTCTGTATGTATAAAACTATATTAAGATAAGAAAAGAGATAAAAACAATGGAGGCTGATTTCAAGTCTAATAAGTCTTACTTCAATATTTATTCTCTTATCACTATCAGAGTTGATTGTAATTACCTAAAAGAACAATCTGAGACCTCATTTGTAGCGGTTATTTTTCATTTAGGTGAGAGTTCAATTTTGGTATGTCACAGGTTAACCCTATAATAAAAGGTAAACTGAAAAGAATAAAGAAGAGATTTGAAGAGAGGGATTTTTTTTTTTTTTTACATCTTACCTCTGAAGGAAAGGAACTCTAAATATATCACATATAATTATATATTATTTGAATGGTTAGGAGTTTAAGCAGAGTATAATAAGTAATGCTATCTTTGTTGCTATCAGCAACAATGTGTTGCTTATAATATCTCTTGACTATATAATTTCATTTTTACTAGTTAGGTAAATTTATTACAAATTGTGACTGAGATTTTTATAGCAAATCTCAAGTATCCTTGATAATTTTTTGAAAGTATAGTAATATTACTCAGCATTTACATATCATTCTTCAAATAAATACTTTCTACACATTAAATTATGTATACATATATCCTTAAAGAGCAGAAAACAAAAAACACTTAAGGCAGAAATCTTAAAATCTGTAGTCACAGAAAAGATGGCATTCTAGTTTTAAAAGAGAATAAAATTCCCCTTTGCTCTTGAGCTTCTTCCACTTTCTCCCTAGCATGTTATTTTACAATAGAGTTATGTGATAACATATATTTCATTACTGTATTCCCATTATTTTGAAATAGTGATAATTAATAATAATTATTACACAAAGGAGACAATTCTTCAGTGATGAGTCTAATGTAATATGTCTATGAAATGTGGAATTACAACCAAAGTATTTTTCTTCAGGTATGCATTTTTAGATATGAAGGCATAGAGATTTTGTTCTGGAAAAATGAATGTGAAATAGTTCATCTCCATAACTATAACATTCAATTACTGTAGTTCTCTACTAAATGCCTTTTATTCATAATGAAAGAAAAAGTGGGTCAATTTAATACTCAAATAAGTTTAATGGATAAGTGATTTTAAAGTAAAGTATTAAAAATATAAATAGCTCTTCAAATATCAAATATTACAACATATACTTTCTCCATGTATAATTTTATAACAAAAAATATACTAATTTTTAGACAAAATAAGAGAAATTATTTCATTGTCAAAGGTCTTAGGATGAAGATGCTGAGGGAAAGACCTAGATTAAAAAAAAAATGGTAATGGCATACAAAATAACCCTAATTTAATACAGAAATTACACAATAACAAAATAGCCCATCATCATTAAATATTAAATTTCATGATGCCTAAGAAAACTCTTTAAATTATTTGGGCATAGCTGGGGATTTAAGATGTATTTGCAAACGTAATAAAAAATCTAGTATGATGTGGCACGTATTTTAGGAAATTTCACTTAACATCCATTTAACACCATGTCCTGATGTCTTCCACTATAGAAGTTGGAACGGGGCTACCAGCATTTCACAATTTGCATTTTACTTAGAAATAGACATGCAGTATAGACCAGGACATAAGTGGGCATAAGCTGGTGTTCTAGTCTCCTCTCTCCTATCTGGGAAGTGGGTATTATGCCTAGATATTCGCAGCTGTTTTGTAAACACGAGGAAAAAGACCTTATCTTAAGAGAATACCAACAGAATATAAGAAGGGATTCAGCTTTAAATGCATCAAATTGTCACAAATCCTAGACTGTGACATTATTGATGTTTGAGAGAAAAAACTTCTTGATTGTTTAAGTCAATGGAATATGTTTTTCCATTCTTTATACCTGATTGTAATTCTCCCTGACACACATGACTTTGGGTGAGAGAATGCCCGTGTCTGATTCATCTCTGTTTCACAGTCCTAAGCACAGAGAAGTTATGCAAGCATTGCTAAGTGACTGGCAATGTACGATATTGGCAATAGGCAATGGGATTTCATAGCATATCGGCAGAGAGGATCAACAACAACAACAACAAAAAGGGTAGGTGGGGGAGAAAACTGTCACTCAGGCAACAGATATTAGGAAAACCCATTAACAAGTAAAAGAGCACCAAATAATTCTCTGGGATTCCAAACAAGACACCAGTCACTAATGGAACAGATTATTACAGTACAGGGCCCTTCTAGGAGGAACAGAATACCAGGAAAAATGGTAAATGGTTAAAACCGTTTAGAATTTAAGCGCAGGAATCAGGGAACACAAATCACTAAACATTTATCTGGCACTATATAATTAGAACCATGCTATAGCAAGGGTCAGCAACTCAAGGCCAGAAAACCTGTTTCAGTAAGCAAAGATTTTTGGAATGTAACCATATTCGTTCATTTACTTATTGCTTATGGCCGCTTTGAATCTACAACAGTAGGGCCGAGTAACTGTGATAGAGATCTTGTGGCCCACAAAGCCTAAAAAGTTACATACTATCTGTCCCTTTAGAAACAGTTTGCCAACCACTGAGCTATAGGGCAGGAGTTTAAAAAAAAAAAAAAAAAAAAGGAATGGAATGATTCCAGACCTCAAGATGCTAAAGTATAGAGTGGTAGGCAGAAAACACCAGCAAACAATTGCTATGCAGTTACTAATGCGGAAAAGGATATATGCGTGAATGCTCTGGGACCAAAGGCAAAAAGGAACTATCTCGATCTGGGAATTAACAAAGGTTACCTGGGATAGAAGTCTCCTAACCAAACAGGAGAATAATAGTACAACAAGAGGTAGAAAGTGAGTTTTTCTGGAAAAGAGAACATGAGCAAAGAGGCATAAACAGAACAGAGTGAATGGGAAATTGTAAGCCTTTGGTATTTGTGCATGGAAATTGTGCAGTGTCAAATAAGAGATGAAGATGGAATCAGAAATGGGCTGTGTCCTTCTAGAGCCCTACACAGTCATGCCTAGAAACTTGAAATTTATCCTGAAAGTAATGTGAACCAGTAAGGGATGGGACAAAAATTTGGCTGCAGGGAAAATTATTTTTTTAGAGGGGAGGGTGCAGAGTTGAGTTAAGAGATAGGGAAAGGGACTGTGGACGTAGGAGAGTTTATGGCTGAATTTTGTTTGTTATTTATCTTCTTTTCCACCTTTTTATTCATCTTTGTATTGCAAACACCCAACACTGCATTGCACACATTAGGATCCCAATACTTTTTGTTTAATTGAATTGGAAAAGAAACAAAATTATTTACCATGTGAACAGGAAGCACTGAGAAAAGTAGTCTTAAAATTTTAGTTTAGTAGAAAATAGTGTAAACTGAAGGAATAGAGTGGCATTCTGAACACCAGAAAAAAAAAAAAAGAAAGTCCAACTTTCTAGCATCATTCTTGTTAATAGTGGCTATCTGATTACTCGTAGGCGGTACTTTTCCACCAGAGTCTGAAATAAAATGTAATATAGTAATGATAACCTCTTAAAAATTCCATTATTCTCAAAATCTGTAACAGGAAATATTGATATCAAGTGAATTTTTTTTCCAGGTCACATATTTAGAAGTGGAAACCAAGAATGTGAACTCTGATTTGCTACTCTAAATATCTGAATCATACTTCTTACTATTTAGTGAAGCAAACTGGATTGTAAGGAAGAATCCGCTGAAATACCATCATATCCTTGAAGATTTACATCTTTGACATAAAACAAATGTAATGAAAAGGGAAAAAAGCAGCTTTAGCCAACATCATTGATTGAGGAGTTGTCCTTTCCCCACTGTGTGTCCTTGACATCGTTGTCAAAGACCAACTGATCATCAATGTATGTATGGATTTATTTCTGGGCTCTCTATTCTATTGGTCTACATGTCTGCTTTGATGCTACTTGTTTTGAAGATTTATTTATTTGACAGACAGAGATCACAAGTAGGCAGAGAGGCAGGCAGAGAGAGAGGAAGGGAAGCAGGCTCCCTGCCGAGCAGAGAGCCCGATGTGGGACTCGATTCCAGGACCCTGGGATCATGACCTGAGCCGAAGGCAGAGGTCTTAACCCACTGAGTCACCCAGGTGCCCTGTGTTCTGATTATTATAGCTTTGTAGTATATTTTGTAATCAGATAGTGTGATGCCTCCAACTGTTTCTCAGCATTGCCTTGGTTATTTGAGACCTTTTGTAGTTCCATATGAATTTTAGGGTTTTTTTTCTATTTCTTTGAAAAACACCACTGGAATTTTGGTTAGGATTACATTGAATCTGTAGATTGCTTTGAAGAGTACAGACATTTTAACAATATTAAGTCTTTCAATCCATGAACATGCGATATTTTTCCATTTATTTTATCTTCTTCAATTTCTTTCTTCAATGTTTTAATGTTTTCAATGTATCAATATTTTACACCCTTTGTGAAATTTATTTCTAAATATTTTACTTATTTTTGATGCTATTGTACATGGGATTGTTTCTTTTTTTTTTTCAGACTCTGCTTTTAGTGTATAGAAATGCAACTGATTTTTGTATTTTAATTTTAAATACTACAACTTTACTGAATTTATTAGTCCTTATAGTTCTTTGATGACGTCATTAGGTTTTCCTGTATATAGTATCATATCTCTTCAAGCAGAAACAATTTTACTTCTTCCTTTCCTATTCCCTTGCCTTCTTCTTTTCCTTGTGTAAAGATGTGTATATATCAATGGAATATTATTTAGATGTGAGAAAGAAAAAACTCCTACCATTTGCAACAACATCTAGGACATTATGCTGTGAAATAAATGAAAAAAGCCATATGGAGAAAAACAAATGCTGCACAATCTCAATTATATGTGGAATGTAAAAAAAAAAAAACAAAAAAACAAGGTCATATTAATAGAAACAGTTGCTGGGAGCTGGGAATATAAAAGTAATAGGGATATGGTGGTCAAAGTTTTTAAATTAGTAGTTATGGAATATAAATAAGTCTAGAGTTTTAGTTTACAGGACTGATGACTATACTTAATAATTCTGTATTAAACACTGGAAATATACCCCAGAGTTAGATTTCAAGTGCACTCATCACACAAGAAAACTGGTTACTATGTGAGGAGATAAAACCCAAATTATCGTGGCCATAGTAATCTTGACTATATATATACATATATATATACACACACTAGATATATAAAAATTACTAGATATATACATACAGTCAATATGTTGTATACCTTATATTTATACAATATGTTGTATACCTTATATCTATACAATTTTATATATGATTACATATACTTTATTTATATATAAATTTTATATATGATTATATATATAATCAATACATTGTACACCTTATACCTATATAATTTTTGTTTAAAAGAAAAAAAAAAACAAAGAGCTCTTCTAATTAAAAAACTAATTCATTGTACTTGAACATTATAAATGAACTTGCCCCAAGTCCTGATTTCACCCACTAAAAAAAAAAAAAATCGACAAATTATAAGGCTGGACTTGAAGACTTGTCAAAAGCTAACAAAACTGCTTTCAGATACCAAAGTTTTTTTACACTACATATTTTCAAATAAATGTAAATTATATAAGAAATCAAATACTGGAATGATGAAAGAGGAAGTTCTAAGAAGAAAGAGTGTCTTTTGTGTCTAGACAGCTTAGTATTACCTGTAATATGTAGGAGGAAAATGGTAACCAATGAAAGTGTGTGAAAGCAAAAGTTACAAATGCAAATAAATGTGTCAAGACCTCAGGAAAATGACAGTATAGAATCACTACCCAACATGTAAACTAAGAGAAAGATTACTTATTCTTATTTTCACATGTCAATTCCCTTCTAGATAAGAAAGGACACTAATAATTTGTCCTGTTTCTTGCTTATTCATAAGTCTCTTGATCAAAATGGAATATTCACTTTGGTTCCCTGGATTGATACTTTGATACAGAAGCTAAAAAAACAGAAAATTAAGTTGAGTCAGACACAGAAGTGAGGATGGCTGTATAAAGTATTTTCCAACAACAGTCTTGGTTAAAAGAATTGTATAAAATTATTTAAATTTTAGAATTAATTATTGGTATAGCATTAAAGTGATACAGATAACTGATCCAACAGATACAATATATCTGGGTGCAGAACTTCTTTTTTTGGGGGGGTAGAATTTCTATATATAGATTCCTTCAAGCTTGTGATGCTTTGTTAAGCTGGACTAAAATCACAGGAGTATGGGCATCAGGAAAAACACTTTTACAAATATTATTTTGTATTCTACTCTTACAACAGGTTTCAGTGGAGTTAACAGGGCAAAATTAGAGACACAGAATCTAGATGATAGATGTTTTATACCTATATTTGTGAATACTTAGTGAAAGTACAATTATTCTCACAATTTTAAGATTTTTTTTCATATTCAGTTCCTGTTGAAGGGCTCTATGATTCATTTTAAGTGTTCTAAGGTGTTCTAAGTTTCATTGTAATAGAAGATGCTATCTTTTTTTTTTTTTTTTTTTTAAGCAAGCAACAATGGAAGCTGATTCATTTTGACTGCATCCTGGGAAGTAAAGAACATCGTAATCCCCAGAAATTGCCCTAGCACATTTTGAACTCTATCCTTTTTTTATTTTTTAATTTTTAATTTTTTTTGCAGTTTACCATATTACTTTTCTCTGTGTAGATGTATCTACTTTCATCTTAAAAAATATTAAAAGCCATTTATCAACTTTTTAAATTGGATCTTTTTCTGTCTCAATAAATCTGCCTAACCTCAAAAACAACAGCAACAACAACAATGAAATTAAAAGCCTGAAATCAAATGAGGAGGGAAAAAAAAAAAAATGGGAGAGAAAATGTAGGCAGGGAAAAGCAGAAGGAGAACAAAGACAAAATTTCTCTCTCGCTGTGGCTTACTCAGACCTCAGTTTCTATCTCTAACTCTGAACCCCAGCTTCCTTCAACTCATCCCATGTGCCTTTGCTATTCTACTGTTCCCTAAGTTCCTCTGTAGTGGAAGTAGTTTTTTCATAATTATTTTTCACAGACTGTTCAAATAAATGACAGACAAACTGGAGGATAATCCTTTTAACATTATATGTAATAGCCTAAAGGAAGGAACAAAGGGAGGAAGGTGGGGGAGGGGACACCGCCAGGTGACTTCCCTTTTATCGTCACTTGGGCTTCTAAGCTTAACTTCAAGTTAAATTTTGGAATGGTCATACTAAAAAAAAAAAAAAAAACCTATAACCTAATAATTTGTATGTAAAAAGAAGGGAAGAAGAGTCAAGGGAGGCAGGGAGGAAAAACTAAAGGAAGGAGAAAGAGAAGGAATGAGAGAGGGAGATAAAGAGAAGGTAAAAAACTCTGATTTATCAAGTTTTTATTTCTGGGTAACTTGACCAATGTTATACATACATACAATAATGTATGTATTGTAATGTATGATGCTATTAGGCAATTGATTTGTACTTTCAAAAGAAAACAAGGCATTTCAAAAATACTTAGTGATATGTGAATATTGTTACTATATAATTCATATGCAAACACATACACACACTGTGTGATTACAATTTTGTAAATAGAGAAAGTGCTATTAGGAAGTGATACCTATTAATGTGGACATTTATTTCTGTGTGACTGAATGATTTTATATTACTACTTGTGTTACTACTTATATTTTTCACAATTTTATGCAATTAAAATACACATTAGTTATTTTCAGAATAAAAATTCAAACAATCTAAACTTATCTTCTACTTCCTCCAGATCTCTACCTTCCTTACAACAGCAATTCAGACTGAAAGTAATATGGCAACATACCATGATTCTACCTTTATGTATCTTTGTAGATGTGAAATCTATAGAATTCCCCATTTCTTTGCATATTTTACCCACTTTTCTATTCTACCCTCCTTTATGATGACTTCATTGACCACTACAACCTTTCCTTATTTCTCTATCCTCTGCTATCTTTCAATACTAATATTAGTCTCTATAAAATTCCTAAATCCTTTCCAAGAAAGAGATTGGAGTTATTTCTTTCAGTTTCCTCTAGTGCAAAGTGGTCACTTAAGTATACAGTTAATATAAATATATAATTTTCCTTGTTCTTTCTTGTCTAGGTCCCTATTACATCCAATGATTTAAATACTAATAATCGAACATCAAGGGGCGTAGGGCCACAATTATTAACATAACTGCCATACTGTGTTTTCTTCGGTCTTCATGCTCCCTAAGTAATTTGCTCTTACAACTAAGTACAAGCAGTAATCTAAGACCAAGATCTTATGTGGGTTACCAATGCAGTCATATAATACCATAGGCAAATTTGCCCTTTGGTATATTTTTTAAAAAAAAGTAAACTTTATATTTATAAATCTTAACAAAAAGTCTATTTTTCAGATCCCCTGTTGTTGATAGCCCTGTCAAGTGACTGTGTCACAAGTTTGAAGACCATTATTTTGTTTAAATATTATAGTGGTGGGTCTTAAATCCTCAAAGATAAATCTGCCAGTCTATCTGCTTCACTTTTACTTCTGCCTTCACAATAGACTCACAGAGGTGTCTGAAATTATTTAGTTCATCTATATGCAAATATACATGGGTTATCTTTCCAGTCTATTACAACAGAGAAAGCCACTGAAATGATACAAAGTGATTTTACTTATTCAAAACTTGGGCTTATAAGAAATAGCTGACTCTGACTCATTTCACTTACTGATTTTTTATATAAAAATTTTAATACTTTTTGAACTCTAGTCTAATGAAAATTTATAAACACAGATGTGAACTAGTGCTTTATATAAAATTAATAAGTGTATTATTTCAATCAATAACCAAGTATGTTATATTTTATCAAGATCAATTGCATTTAGTATTTAGTAAAAACATTTATTATATCTTTAATAGTTTTGTCCTTGCTCTGGCACTAAAAACCCCACAAAATATTATAAATACAGAAAAAGCTGAGAAACTGTGGTTATAAATATTGTATTTGAGGACCACTGTGTTCTGCTCTGTTTGAAACAGGGGCTAAAGTATAAATGAATTTGATGCTTAACTAAGTAGTCTCAGCAATTACAGGTAGTCACTCTTGTAGCAATAAATTCTTAATTATTGATGTTCTAACTTCTTAATAAAGAATTGCTGCTGAGAAGATACTGACCATCCAGGGATTGCATTTTCCATTTTCACTCATTCCCATCTTCTTTGAATGTTGGTAAGACTATGTAATAGCTCTCTTGAAAAGCATGGAGTTGAAGTGACTTGCAGCAATAAGGCACACTTGCAGTTAAAGGAGGTCCTAATGAATGGTAAAAGCATACGTTTCAAGGATACTGGATGCCTGAATTACATGTAGTGAAAAACTGCTTGCTGAACAGAAAAAATCATGTTGGACTACTGCAAGAGCAAAATATAAACCTCTATTGCATAAATCAACTGAAATATTGGGCTTTATTTCTCACAGCAGCTAGCATATTAAAAAAAAATCCCATACATACTTACACCACTGCAATTTCCATTAAGTTCAATAAAGCACAAAATTAATTTAGAATATTCTCAAAAATTATTGAATAAACTCCTGCACAGAGGACTGATAAACTGAGAAAAGAAGTATGTCTATCATAAATTATAACTAAACAGTGAAACATTAGAGGCATTCACATAATCACCAAGCATTATAATTCATATTATCTTGATATTACATGACATTATTCTGGAGATACAGACAATTTGGTAATAAGGAAATAGAATTATAGCATTGAATCATTATAAAGAGACAAATATATCCTACCTTGGTGATGCAATTAAATAATAATAAAAAAAGAAATGGTTAAATTACAAAGACCATAGGATGTATATTTAATGCTCAGCAAATTGACCAAACATAGCAAATATCACAAAGTTAATAGTATTAATATTCAATCAAAAATAAATAAAAACAATGAAAATAAAATCAATATTGTTTTATGGAATATTATTAATAACAAATGTAGATGAGATAAGTGAAAAAAAATTACATTTAATTTTTTTCAGTGTTCTTTTTTTAAATTTTTAATTCTAGTCAGTTAACATACAGTGTTATATTAGTTTCAGGTATATGATATAGTAATTCAACACTTGCATACATCACACAGTGCCCATCAAGACAAGTGCATTCCTTAATCTTCATCATCTATTTAACTCATCACCCACTCCACTACCCTCAGTTTGTTTTCTATAATTAAGAGACTGTTCCTTGCTTTGTCTCTCTCTTACTCTCTAGTCTCTCTCTCTCTCTCTTTTTTTTTCCTTTGCTTGTCTTGGTTCTTAAATTCCACATGAGTGAAATCAGGTGGTATTTGTCTTTCTCTGACTCACTTATTTCACTCAGCATTATACTCTATCTCTATCCACATCCTTGCAAATGACAAGATTTCATTCTTTTTTATGGCTCAGTAATATTCTAATAATATTTATCTTTATAAAAATATAGAGTCTCTTTATTCATTCATCAATCAGTGGATATTTGGGCTTCTTCTATATCTTATCTATTATAAATAATGGTGCTATAATAATAGGGGTACATGTATTTTTTGCATTAGCGTTTTTGTATTTTTTGTGTAAATACCCAGTAGTGTGATTACTGGATCACAGGTGAGGTGTATTTTTTAAAATTTTTGAGAGATCTCCATACTGTTTTTCCACAGTGGCTGCACCAATTTGCATTCCCACCAATAGTGCAAGAGGGTTCCTTTTTCTCCACATCTTCACCAACATCTGTTGTTTCTTGTGTTCTTGAGTTCTGACAGGTGTGAGGTGATTATCTCATGGTAGTTTTGATTTGCACTTCTCTGATGATGAGCGATGCCGAGCATCTTTTCACGTGTCTGTTGGCCACATGTATTTCTTCTTAGGAGAAATGTCTGTTTATGTCTTCTGCCCATTTTTTCACTGAATCATTTGGTTTTTGAGCATTGAGTAGTATCAGTTCTTTATATATTTTGGATACTAACACTTTATCGAATATGTCATTTGCAAATACCTTCTCCCATTCTGTAGGTTGCCTTTTAGTTTTGCTGATTTGTTTCCTTCCCTGTGCAGAAGACTTTTATTTTGACGTCGTTTCAATAGTTTATTTTTGCTTTTGTTTCCCTTGCCTCAGGAAACATATCTAGAAAGAAGTATTATGGCTGATGTAAAATGAATTATTGCCTCTGTTCTCTTCTAGAATTTTTGTGGCTTCTTGTCTCACACTTAGGTCTCTAATCCATTTTGCATTTATTTTTGTCTATGGTGTAAGAATGGTGTAAGAAAGTGGTCCAATATCATTCTTTTATATTTTGTCTCTAGTTTTCCCAACACCATTTGTTGAAGAGACTACTATCTTTTCCCATTAGATATTCTTTCCTGCTTTGTCAAAGATTAACTGACTAATTGTGGGTTTATTTCTGGATTTTCTATTCTGTTTTATTGATCTGTGTGTATATTTTTGTTAAAGATTTTATTTATTTATTTGACAGACAGAGATCACAAGTAGGCAGAGAGGCAGGCAGACAGAGAGAGGAAGAAGCAGGCTCCCTGCGGAGCAGAGAGCCCGATGTGGGGCTCGATCCCAGGACCCTGAGATCATGACCTGAGCCAAAGGCAGAGTCTTTAACCCACTGAGCCACCCAGGCACCCCTGTGTGTATATTTTTGTGTCAGTGCCATTACTACAGTTTTGTAATATAACTTGAAGTCAAGGATTGTGAGGCCTCTAGCTTTGTTTTTCTTTTTCAAGATTACTTTGGCTAGGGGCACCTGGGTAGCTAGCTCAGTCATTAAGCATCTGCCTTGGGCTCAGGTCACGATCCCAGAATCCTGGGATCCAGCCTCACGTCGAGCTCCCTGCTCAGTGCAGACCCTGCTTCTCCCTCTGCCACTCCCCTAGCTTGTGTTCCCTCTCTTGCTGTGTCTGTCTCTGTCAAATAAATAAAATCTTAAAAAAAAAAAATCACTTTGGGTATTCAGGGTCTTTTGTGGTTCCATACAAATGTTAGGATTGTTTGTTCTAGTTCTGTGGAAAATGCTATTGGTAATTTGACAGGGATTGCACTGAATGTGTAGACTGCTTTGGGTATTATAGACATTTTACTAATGTTTGTTCTTCCAATCCATGAGCATGGAATATCCTTACATTTCTTTGTGTTGTCTTTAATTTCTTTCATCAAGATTTTATAGTTTTCAGAGTAGAGGTCTTTCACGTCTTTGGTCAGACTTATTCCTAAATATATTATTATTTTGGGTGCAACTGTCAGTGGGATTGATTCCTTAATTTCTCCTGCTATTTCATGATCAGGGACATATAGAAATGCAACAAATTTCTGTATAGTGATTTTGTATTCTATGACTTTAATGAATTTGTTTATCCATTCCAGGAGTTTTCTTTGTGGAGTCTTTTAGGTTTTCCATATATAGTATTATGTCATCTGCAAATAGTGGAAATTTTACTTCTTCCCTACCAATTTGGATGTCTTTTATTTCTCTTTGTTTTCTGACTGTTGTGGCTAGAACTTCCGGTACTATGTTGAATAAAATTGATGAGAGAAGACATCCTTGTCTTGTTCCTAACCTTAGGGGAAAAACTAAGAGCTTTTCCCCATTGAGGATGATGTTATCTGTGGTTTTTCGTAGATGGGTATGTTCCTACTAAACCTACTTTGTTGAGGGTTTTATCAAGAATGGATGTTGTACTTTGTCAAAAGCTTTTTCTACATCTACTGAAATGATCATATGGTTTTATCCTTTATCTTATTGATGTGATGTATCACATTGATTGATTTGCAAATATCTAACCACCCTTGCAACCCAGGACTAAATCGTACTTGATTTTGGTGAATGATTTTTTTAAAAAGTATTATTGATATTATTGAATTCAATTTGCTAGTGTTCTGCTGAGAACTTTTGCACCTATGTTCATTAGGGATATTGACCTATAATTCTCTTTTTCAGTGCTGTACTTATCTGCTTTTGGTTATCAGGATAATACTAACCTCATAGAATGAATTTGAAAGTTTTCTTTCCTTTTCTATTTTTTTGGAACAGTTTGGGAAGAATAAATATTAATTCTTCCTTACATTGTTTAAAGATTTATTTATTCTAGAGAAAGAGAGAGCATGTGATGTATGTGTGCATGCAAACAGGGGAGGAACAGAGGGAGAAGAGAATCCCTAGCACACTCCAGCTAAGTGTGGAGCCTGATGTAGGGCTCAATCCTAGGGCCCCAAGATCTTGACCTGAACCACAACTAAGAGTTCGATGCTTAACTGACTGAGCCACCAAGGTGCCTCATTAACTCTTCTTTAAATATTTGGTAGGATTCACCTGTGAAGCTATCAGTCCTGGACTTCTGTTTATTGGGAATTTTTCAAATTTTTTGCTGGCTATATGTCTGCAAATTACACTTAATTTTTTGAAAAGTATTGAAAAGTCACAAGCTCACATTGGAGACACAAAATTTGAAACAAAATTGGAAAATGTCCAATGGTGTGTATAGCCTAATATATATATATAGTACTTTAATTATAAATTTAATTCATTAATTTAATTCATGAATTAATATTATTCCTTGCATAAATATAATAATTCCCCTATAAATTATAGGATATTATAATATACGTTAAAATAAATTTTTTGCCTCTCTTGTATGTCCGATTTGCTTATTATTAAAATTATACAATTAATTTCAAAGCATACAAGCCAGTGGCATTTAATACATTCATAATGTTGTGCATCAAGATGGTTCAAATCATCAGCAAGATGGTGCAGCAAGCTTCAAAACTCCATCCCCCCAGAAAAACATCCTGTACTCATTAAGTAATCAGTCATTTCCCCTTCCACCCACTCCTTGGTAATCTCAAAACTGCTTTCAGTATTTATGGATTTGCCTATTCCAGATACATAAAGAATAATAAAATATTAACATTTTGTGCATAGATCCTTTCAGTTAACAAAATGTTTTCATATTCCATCTTTATGCTATCATGTACCAATATTTTGCTCCCTGTTATAGCTAAGTAATATTCCATTTTCTGAATGTCATAAATGTATAACACAATTTGTTTATCTAGTCATAATTTAGTAAACATGGTTTCTAATTTGGGCTATTGTGAACAATGGTTTTATAAATATTTCTATACACATTTCAGCAGCTTACACATGTGTTTTCATTTCTTTGGGGTATAAATCTAGGAATGGAAATATCATGTCATATGTTATTTCTATATTTAACTTCTTGAGAAAGCACCAAAATGTTTTCCACAGTGGCTCTCAATGTTACATTCCTACCAGCAGCATACTGAGATTGCTATTTGTCCACATGTTTGCCAATGCTTACAATTTTATGCTTTTGATTAAAGCCAACCCAGAGATATAAATTGATTATCTTACTACAGTTTTGATTTACAGTTCTATAGTGACCAAGAATCTTAACACATTTTTCTTGTGCCTATTGGCCATGTATGTCTTCTTTGAAGAAATATCTGCCCAAGCCCTTTGCACATATTTTTTACAATTTTATTTATTTATTTGGGAGAGAAAGCATGTGAGCAGGGGCAGGGACAGAGGGAGAGAGTCTCAGGCAGACTCTGCACTGTGTGCAAAGTCTGATATGGGCTTAATCTCACAACCCTGAGATCATGACCTGAGCTGAAACCAAGAGTCAGACACTCAACTGACTGAGTCATCCAGGAGACCCCTTTGCAAATTTTTTTTTAATGGAGTAAGACAAAGTTCCAAATATTTTCTTTTGCATGTATTGATTCAGTTGTCCTAAAATCACTATTTTTTTTTTAAAAGAAATGATTCCTTACCTAATGAATGGTCTTGGCTCTCTTATCAAATCCACTGACCATAAACACTGAAATTTATTTATTTCTGGATTGCCAGACTTATTCTACTAGTCTTAGGTATGCTTATACCAATACCACACCACTTTGATTACAGTAACTTTGCAGTAACCTTTGAAATCAGAAAGTGTTATTTACCTGTTTTTCATGTCAATATTATTTTGGTTACCCAAGGTCCCTCAGTTTCCTTGGAAGGTAAGAATCAGTTTTTTCATTTCTGCAAAATACACCTTTGGAATTTTGATAGAGATTGCACTGAATTTGTAGATAGTTTGGGGTATATTGCTATCTTAATATATTAAGACTTCTGTTCAGTAAGTAAGGGATAGGTCTTTAACTACTTACAACAATGATCTGTAGCTTTCAACAACCAAGCATTTTACCTGCTTAGTTAAATTTATTCCTAAGCATTATAATCTTTGGATGGAATTTTTAACCTTTATTTCCCTTTCATATTTTCATTGATGGTGTATAGGAAAAATAAGTGACTGTGCAACTTTGCTGAACATGATTGTCAGCTCAAGTAGTTTGTGTGTTGTTTGGGTGTGTACTGGAGGGTGGAGGGGAGGCTCAATAGGATTTTCTTACATAGAATCATGTCATCTGAGAATAAAAATAGTTTTACTTCTCTCTTTTCAATGTGCACCTCCCTCCTCTATTTCTTTTACTTGATTATTTGCTCTTTCTAAGACTTCTATTACAATATGGGATAGTAGTGGTGAAAGTGGTCACCCTTTTCTTGCTCCTGATCTTAGGGGAAAGGTTTTCAGTTTTTAAAATTGAGTGTCATACTGTTTCCTGGTTTCCCTTTGCTCTTTAACTGATGGTTATCAGAGGGGAGGTGAGTGGGGGGATGGGTTAAATAGGGGATAAAGATTAAGGAGGGCACTTACTGTGAGAAGCACTGTTATACAGAAGGGTTGGATTAATATAATGTACAACTAAAACTAATATTATAGTCTGTTAACTAACTAGAATTTTAATAAACATGTAAAATATAACAAAATACAAACACATAATAATCAAAACAGCTACTAAAAAAACTGAGTGTGTTGTTAGCCATGAGTTTCTGACAATGCCCTTATTATGTTAAGGGAGCTCCTAGTTTGGAGAACATTTTTTATAATTAAAGTGCTGGATTTTGTCAAATCATTTTTCTCTATCTGTTGAGATGATCGTGTGATTTCCCCCCCTTTGTTCTATTAACATGATGTGTTACTCTGGCTGGGTTTCTTATGTTGAATCAACTTCACATTTGTGGAATAAATCAGACTCATTCAAGACATATCATTCTTTAAATGTACTGCAGAATATGATTTGTTATACTGTTGAGGTTTGTGTGTCTATATTAATCAGGAATATTGATTGATGTTTACTTTTCTTGTGACATCTTGTGTGTCAGAGTATTACTGGCTTCAGAACTTGTTAGAAGTGTTCTCTCTTCTAATTTTTTTTGGAAGATTTGAGGAGGATTGGCCTTAATTCTTCTTTATTATTTGGTAAAATTCATGGCTCAGTGAAGCCATCTGGTCCTAGACTTTTCTTTGTTGGGAGAATTTTAATTACTTCATCTTTTTACTTGTCATAGATGTGTTTAGATTTTCTGTTGGAGTCAGAATTGGCAATATATGTGTTTTGAGGAATTTTGCTATTTCATCTAGATATCTAGTTTTTTTGATGTACAATTTGTTATAGCATTATCTTACAATCCTTTGAGTTTCTGTAAGGCCAGTAATAATGCCTATGAATTCATTCTTTTATTTTAGTTATTGTGTATTCTCTCTTTTTTTTTCTTCAGTCTAAATAAGGACTTAATAATTTTGTTTACCTTTTCAAAAAACCAACATTTGGTTTCATTAATTCTTTCTATAGTTTTTCTATTCCCTGTTCATTTCTCTCTGCTTTATTCCTTATTATCTCCTCTATTCTGCTTGCTTTGGGTTTAGTTTGCTATTATTTTACTACTTAAGATACATAAAATTAGGTTATTGATTTGAGGTATTGTTTTTTTACGTAGGCATTTATAGCTACACACTTCTCTCTGAGCACTGTTTTTATTGCATCTTATGTTTTTATTTTTATTCATCTCAAAGTATGTTGCAATTTCTCTATTGATTTTTTTCTTGACCTATTGTTTTTAAGACTATGTTATTAGTCTATGTTTGATTTTCACATATTTTCCAGTTTTTCCTCTGCTGTTGATTTTTACTTTTATTCTATTGTGATCATAAAACATATTTTGTATTTCAATTTTTTTAAAATGCATTGAGAATTATTTTATGGCCTAACATATGGTCTATCCTAGAAAATGTTGCATGTACATCTGAGATGAATGTATATTTTCTGTTGCTGTGTGAAGTTTTCAGTATGTCTGTTAGATATAGTTGGTTTATACTGTTGATCAAATCCCTTATTTCCTTTGATGTTCTGTCAAGATGTTCTCTTCATTATTGAAAGTGCAATAATGAAATCTACTATTATTGTAGAATGGTGTTTCTCCCTTCAGTTCTGTCAATGGTTATTTCAGTGTCCATAATAAGGCTTATTTGGAATATGGCTATATTCAGTTAACATAATGTACTGCTTCTATACTGCAAAAGTCGACTTGGATAGTTGAGTCAGGAATCATATTACCCTCCAAGTTTAAAATATTCATTATCTGGATATTTATTGAACAAATGACAGAGCTCCCACAAAGGCAAAAATCAACAAAGGATTTTCACTCATTGTTTCTTTTGACTAATACAGTTGCAGATGAACATGACTAGTAAAATAATATTGGGTAAACAAAAGAGATATTTAAAGGATGAATGAAAAAGTATCTCATTTTCATTATTCAGTGATTGAATAATTAAATAAAGCAAAAATCCAAAAAAATTTAAGCAATTAAATAATGTGATTTCTACACAGAATTCAATGGCATTACATATATCAGAAACATAAAGTAGCAAAGGTAATTTTTAAAATTCATTTACAACAGAAATACAAATTAAAAGATACCTAGAAAAAATATATATAATATATATACTCACACAAAATATTTATTGATAAAATTATAAAACTTTTATTAAAGATGTAAAAGAAGACACTGAAAATGGAAACATTCAAGGATAGAGAATTATAAACAATAGGGAGACATAAATTAATACTAAATTAGTCTATAGATCATATGCAAGTCCTACCAAGCATCATAGTTTTCATGAAACCTAATTTGGCAGAGCAACCTGAAGTTCATAGAATGAGTTCAAGAAACAGATATACCCTCATGAATGGACAAGCATGCAGAAATGAGACAGATGCCATTTAAATGCCACAGCGGAAGACTCCTTTTGGTCAATGAAAAAAAAATGATAAGGCACAGTTTTTTTAAACAACCTACATTTCTCTGATATAAGAGATTTTTTTCCTAGGTGGTAAAATTTTTCTTAAACCGCACTTTACATTAAGTATTAATATACAGAGAAAATGATATGACTGAATGATAGTCAAAGGATGGGCATATAAGATGGTTCCTCAATTATTCTGAGAATACCTTGAGAAGACCTCCTTCATTATAAAAACAGCTCCTTATAGACTAGTTCCTAACTACTTAGTAAATTGCATTTCAGAATCCTAGAAAATTATAAATCCAAATTTACTTTATATACTACTTCAATTTTTAAAGAGTCAAACAGTAGACCAACTGAAGAAGACTAATCTTGGTAAGAGTTTTTGTTAATGAAGTTTACAGACTCAGAAATACATGCTTATTGGGTATGATTTCATGTCCTAAATTTTTATCTCTACCTGTTCCATGACCAGCAAGCTTATGCTAATTAAAACAAGGACCAAGCACCCTCCATTCCCTTCCTTTTTTTTCTTTTTCCCCTTATCTGCAGTTTCATTGTTATCGACGATTATAGGGTTAGTCAGAGTTAACTAAACAAACTCTTGGGATTATCAGAAAGATACAGTGTTACAAATATATGAATGCACATCTGGCTGTTAGTTGCAGGAAATATTAGTTTTTTTGTGTGTCCAAATTCACCTATTCCCTGGTAAGCAGTAGTCACTGATAATTCTGTATCAGTGCCTCTTTTTCAAGTTCCTCATACCTTTCTCAGCTCAGGGGTGTGTGTGTAAGAAATTGAATCATTATATATTCTCCAAACAACTGTATTTTTATCAAAAAGATGGGAGTAAAATTTAGGGTTAATCCTTAGTCATAATTTGTTTGCCAACTCTTACCTTCATTGCAAAATATAGTAAAATGTCCCATTTAAAAGGAACACATGCAAGAGACAACATCAATGTGGGTTGGGGGGGGCTTTAGGGGATAAGGATTTCATACATACATTTTTTCTATTTTTCAATTATGTTCACTCAGGGAATAGAAGGACATAATGCTTGACATCATTTTCAGACCAAAAGCTAGTATTGCACATTTCAATTATAAGAATCACTATAAGGATGAACTGCAATATTCAAAATTATAATGGGATAAGGCAAACTTGTAACAGCTGAATAAAATCTTTTTTCAATATAATTTACGAAGAAAATTACTTATAATTTGAACTACAGATAAAAATAGGTAATTTGAGTGATAGAATAATCTTATCTAATTGTTTGAATATGATGACTTTATCTTTGATTATACCTCTTCTCTTTGTCAATAAGAAAAACAGAATAATCCTCTAAACCATCAGTTTGCAATTTCTCTTATACTTTTAAATCAGATATTCTTCTCAGTAATATGTAAGCCAACCTCTGTCTTTCTTCTTACTTATCCTCATTTCAGCTTTTCTTAAAGTGCTAATTACTGGGAATGAAATAAAAGAAATAATTGTACCATTTTTTCATACTATCCTCAGGATAAAGAGATTCCTAAGTCTATTGATATCTTTTTTAATGATTTGTAAGTTTAATTTCCAACAGACTAAAATGTTGTAATTCAACATAAAAACATAGCTAACAAATTGATTATTCTACATAATCATATTTGGTAAATTCCTTACACATAAATAATCCATATAAATTAAATTAATACATGTTTTGTTCAACTATTATAATATTCCTATAATGTCTTATAACTAGTTAAATAGGAATAGTCATGTTTCATATGTTGCTTTCTGTCCTTAAAAAAAAAAATTAACAAAATCTAAGCATGCATGGTATACCATCCTCAACCTTCCCATAAAAACAATCTTGATTATATTTTTTTTATAAAAAGAAAACACTGTCACCTACATTTCAAATGGAAACCACAGCCCACGCATGGAGATTTTTCATCAATTCCATCATCAAGGCAGAAGCCCTTTCTTAAACAGTCTATCACATTCCCTCTCTGAAACAAAAATGTACAAATTATCTCAAAAGAAGGAATGTTTTATGTCATACGCACTGTCGGTATTTAAACACAAGATAGAAGATTCTAAAAACTGTCTCTCGGCTATGGGAATTCCTGTTTAAGTGAGAAAAAACATTCCTATTCCTCTGCCCTGCACATTATGAGCTCCTATCTCATTCCGAGGGTATAATACTAAGTGTCATACATGACAATGAGCAGAGAGAGATACTCTGAAGTTCTTTTATACTGACACTTTATACAGTAGAGAGGGTTAATCTTCTGAACATTGTTGTTCAGAAAAGAACTTCATACTCCATCGGATTCTCTAGGTAAGTATTTGTAGCAGAAGAATATGCCTTTCTAGAGACAAGCTCAATAGAATTGCTGGATATTGCATATTTAACAACTATAGGTACAAAACTGGCTTCGGAAGAAGTAATTTATGAGTGTTCCTATTTATATCCAGGTGGTTGAGGGGGTTGAAGAGGTGGTAATAGAATACTTAGATCAAAACACACAATTTTGCTCTTATAGGGTCCCTTTTGAGTCTTCACACACCAGCAAACTGCACCAGAAATGAAAAAGCTGATCCTTACATTCATATAGAAGCACAAGGGGCCCCAGATAGCCAAAACAATATTGAACAAAGAAATGTTGGAGGACTCTAATGTCCAGTTTCAAAACTCACTATTAAACTGTAGTCCTCAAAACAGGTGTTAGTAGTAGAAACATACACATATAGACCAATGGAATAGAACTGAGAATCCAGAAGTAAACCCAAACATATATGATCAATTGAGTTAAACTTCATATAATTTTCACATGTGACAAAAGTATTACTGTACCTTCTTTTAAGCTATCTACAACGCAAATATTGTTCTTAACCTACAGGATGTATAGAAATACATAATGGGCTATAGTTTGTCCATTCTCTAATATGATAAACTTCAAAAAATTATTTGGATGTTTTTATGTATTTCAAATAGTTAATTCATCCTGATGATTATGAAAAGCTATATCCAGAAATTACTACTCTTCCTATAAAGTACTTATTAGTTCCCACTGTATTTCTTTACCGGTACTCTGCTTACCACTCTATTATTTCACCTTCTTTCTCACTTTATATTCTAAGTTATAATTCTATAGATTTTACATTCTTCTAATCTGGTTAATGTTTTCAGGGAACTTCTTGTTCCAGAATTTCCTACACCATTCTTACAGCAATGTAGAGACATTAAAAAAAATAGGAATTATAAAATAACTGAGATTATCCTTCTACTAATAACTTCATATTAAAAATGTAGCATTATAAGTGGATTCTTTTCTATTCTAATCACTAACAAAAAAGAAAGTCGATAAGGTGTAAGACAACTGAAAAGTTCATTTCCAAAAACAACCATTCCAGAAGAACAGATACTTTTTTATTCTGATCACACAAGTTAACATCTGCACTTAGAGACTTGACATAAATCAAATGATCAAATGTTTACTGTCATGATCAATTTAATGCTGAGTTTGTTTTTTGTGATTATATCTTCCAAATTCTGGAATAGGTGAGAAGAGATATGTTAAGAATGAAATTTCTTATACACTTCTAATGAAGACAGTGCTTCTTAATTTAAGGGTGGAAAGGAAAAACTACCTGAAAACTACCCAGCTGTCTCTTAAAGGTGCTGATGCAAAGAGAACTAAAGCCTGTTAATGAAAAGCATACATTTTTCAGAAAATCAAGGTATGACTGGGTTTTGTTTGTTACAGAATAAAATAAGGATTTTATACATAGCAGCTACTCACCAAAAGAACAAAGCATGTCTAAAAGGCCACAGTAACTAATACAATCTTAGTGTCTTGAGAAAAAAAAAAATCTACATTATAGTAACAGAAATAAAGTAAAAAACTCCACAAAAGGTTTTTGTGCTGGTTGTTGTCTTCTGCTTTTGTCCCATATCATTTTTTTAAACAGAAAATGAAGGGTCATAAATTCATTGATCAATTAAACACTTATTTCCTCCATTTCAACAGAAACTTCACTGTGCTCCCAGAGGGACTATTTTTACAGCTGTGCTACTTCCTTTAATGAATAAATTATGAAGTCTCCAAAGAAAGTCATATAACGTAAAGTAAAACAAAATACTTAAATTTTGAACCATTATTGTTCCCAATGTTATATTTTCTAAAAGATAGAGCATTCATATATTAATATCAATGTAAAACATTATTAATTACAGAATTGTGGTTAAATCATTGATATGGCAAACCATATATATTTGTTCTTCTCCTGAGATACACTTGATAGTATGTGCACCAAGAAGGGACATAATGAGTAAAATGTTCTCTAGTGATTACAATTTCCCCTGCATATATGCCCATACTTTTCTTCCTACATAAGTAGAAGACAATGACTACACAGGTGAATAATAGAGAGCTAGATAGATTCTCCAAATAATTCTGATGTTTGAATCAACTATGCCTATTTAATAACTTCAAGTAGAACCTCAAAAACATAAAAAACCTCCTCAAAAAAGACATGAAGTCCATAGCTAATGAATGACCAGAACGAGTGTACACATTTAGCCAGCTAGATTCAGAGGTCAGATGCCAACGGCCAAACGCATTATATTTGACATCATGCTATTTCTTATTTTTACCTTTTGAAATTGTATATGTGAATATTTCACATGGAAGGTAGTAAAAAAATTCCAGAAAACTCACAGTAGAAAATAAATGTAAGTTAGGCATACTCAAAAATGAGGGAGGATTTTACCACTTAAATCTACTAATTTTAAGAACCACAGAAGTAATCAAATATAAATTATGAGATTATTGAAATATATATATGTATATATAGGAAAAAGAAATATACATGATATTCTTATAACTGAGAGTAACAAAGAAGAAATGCAAGTATACAGAGTATTCAAGCAATCTGTGTATTACTAATGTGGTTTACCTGAAAAGGAGAGAATAATCAGGAAAAGGACGGGCTTTATGAAATACATAAATCAGCTGACTTAGTGTTTCTTGAAACAGGATATTACACAATAGAATTGGGGATTGTAAGAATATAATTTTTTAAAACTACCCAATTGAACATGGAAGAAGAAATACACAAGTCAATAAAGCAAACAACAGCATAAATTTCCCAAATATGTCATCAGTTACAGAACAAGAATGTATTCCTTTTAAGAAATAATGAAGAAAATGCATCAGTAAAATAGATGAATAGTGATAGTAATCATAACAAGTTGGAGGGAGAACACATAAAGAAGACTATCTTTCATGTAAGCATGAGATAAATTATTAAAATTCCAGGTTACGATTAAGATAAGTTAGTGCAACATACTTTAAAAAAAATTTTTTTTGAAGGAACTGGTTTATTAAAAGAAAAGTCACATTGTTAAATCAACACTAGAGAATGTATAATCAATTAAGTGAGAATTGGTTCAGAAAGCCAATATTAGATAGATAAAAGATGAAACTAAGACAGCAATCCCTTGGCTTCCCTGAGTTATGAGAGAGAATTCATTGATTATTTAGAAAACAGGGAAGTCTTGGGGCACCTGGGTGGCTCAGTGGGTTAAGCCTCTGCCTTCGGCTCAGGTCATGATCTCAGGGTCCTAGGATCGAGCCCTGCACCAGGCCTGCTGCTCAGTGGGGAGCCTGCTTCCCTCCTGCCTGCCTGTGATCTTTCTCTCTTTGCAAATAAATAAAATCTATTTTTAAAAAAAGGAAAGAAAGAAAATGGGGAAGTCTTGAGAGAAAACTAAAAGGTGAAGGGCAATTGGCAAGTATGTAGAAAGTCAAAGATGCTCTCCCCTTATTTGTCCAAGAATGGCTCAATGGAAGGCTTCCTGACAAATCTGAAAGGGGTGGGAAAATTAGTGCCTTCTTCACAATTAGTAATTCTCTTGGGCATATATGCAGGGGAAATTGCACATTGAGAAAATGTCAACTGCATCTCCTCAGCTTTTCCAGGAGGATATCTATCCAAAAGATCCTAAAACATCAGTATCCAGCAGACAGGAATCAGGTGCCAGAAAGTGAACATCTATATAAGTCAACTCAAATCCCACCTGGTCACATCCTTCTTATGTCATGATTCCAGAGTAATGGTTTTCTTCACAAATGCTTATTTATTACAGTGACTCCATGTAAAAGTAACTAGAATGATGCTATTCTGTCAACTCTGAAAAATTCACAAGCTCATAATACTGACAGGTATCCAATTAAGAAAAAAAATCTGATAATCTTAATGAAAAAGAGCAATGGCAGGAGTAGACATGGAATAGAAAAAGATCTAGAAAACAAGATGTATTTTTCCAAGAAATGTAACTTCATTTCCCTTTCCTCTAGTTTTTCCAACACTGGAAAAAAGGGAAGAGAAAGAAAACAGTGTTCCTATACTATCCCATTTTCCCCAATAACAAGTGAATTAGATCACGGATATGACCACCATTTCATACATACAGAAACTAGAACTAATAAAAGCTAGTGACCAAGCCAGTATTTGCTTGTAAATGGTAGAACTGGAGTTGAAACCCAGGTGATTCTGCCTGTAGTTCAATGAACTAAGATGTTATTAAGCACATGGAGACACAGACAAGACTTATGATTAAAAGCAATGACTTTGAAGCTGGACTGCACAGTTTGAAACCCAGATCAGTCACTTGCAGTTGTGTAACTTGGCAAATTTCTAAACTTCTGTTTGTTTCTTACTTTCTCATCTGTAAAATGGGAATAATAATTCTGCTACTGAAAGGATTTTTATGAAGATTGCATGAGTTATTGTTTTTGAAAATTAAGAAGAATGTCTGGCATATAACAAGTTCTGTATATTTATTAAGTAATTTGTCATCATTTTTGCAGGAGGAGTAATATTTGCAGATGTTGAAAAGAAAACTGAAAAAGTTTGCTCTATATACTTCATTAGCTGTACTGTATGTACTAAATTCTATTTGATTTTTTTCTTTTACTTTTTTTTGACCAGCTGCCATATCATTCCACATTCACATACATAGGAGGATTTTGTAATTTGACATGAGTCTCAGCCACAATTTAAAGTTGGCACCATTTTTCTGGAAATCTTGGACAGTATATATAAGCAATAACCAGGAAGTGCATTATAGTATGATCACACCCTTCATCCTCTTTTGGCTAATCCCATTTTTGTAAGTTCTATAGTTGATGGATTATGTATGGATAATGAAATACAATGCTAACAAAAGGGATATCCATCGTCCAGGTGTCTTTGATGTTGAAATATTCCCTGAGAGTGCTAAGAAAAGTTTGTGAATCATGTTTAAGTATCAATGTAAGGTCTCATTCATCAGATGTCTTGATGTCCCTTCCTATTCCATATTTCTCAGGGACTCCTTTGTCATTTGGTATTACTCCATTATTCTATTTTCTTCTTTATCTAAAAGAGCATCCCATATGATATTACCATCATTGATTATTATATGTCCTTGAGATGATACAAGTAAAGACTTGACAAAAGCCAATGAATGTATGTTATTTTATATATTATTATATTATATAAAAATGATATTTAATGTACAGTTATATTAAATTATATAAATAATATTGTCAAGTTGCATTCCTGGTTTTATGATCCCCCTAGTGATAAATAAATATTTTATATTTCCAAAACTAGGAAACCCCCTACTGTCTCCCAGGTATAGTTCATTTCTTCCTGCATGATCTTCCATACACTTTTAAGGGAAAAAAAAAAATGAGTGACTTCCGGTTAAGTTTCACCTAGATCATTATTTAACATATGATTGCTGTCATCAAGACCATGTCTATTTCAGAATAGTGGTTACCTTACATTATTGAGTCTGCAAAACATCCTAGTTCATTAGTTCTGGCCAAAAGAAAGACTTGGTTCATTACTCTGAGGAATCAACTAATCCATCATACACAGTAACAGAAAAACTGGACCTCAGCTGCTATTCTATTTTTTACAAATGATCATTTTCCCTCCAATGCTCTCTATCCTATATTGATAACCAATTACTTTTTAGACTATCTGGCAGCTGATTCATAAAAATTTATTCTTGTCAAAACAAAAACTTGATGCTTTGACTAATATTTTAAATATAGTTTTATTCCAATTTTTGTTACATATATTTTCATTGAAACTTCATCCAACTTTCTATTTTTTTTCTTTTTTTTTTTTTTACGATTTTACTTATTTATTTGTCAGAGAGAGAGAGAGGGAAAGAGAGAGTGCATGCACAAGCAGGGGGAGCAGCAGGCAGAAGGAGAAGCAGACTCCCCTCCAAGCAAGGGGCCTGATGTGGGACTCGATCCCACATGGCCTGGGTTGAAGGTAGACACTTAACTGACTGAACCAACCAGGCATTCCAAAACTTCACCCAACATTCTAAAAGGATGGATATTATTCCATTAAAATTTGAACAGTCTCCTTCAGCCTCACTTTACTCTGCTGTAAATTGTGATAACAAGTAATTTATATTTCAGAGAGTTAGTTGTGAAAAAGTGATATAAAAACCCTAGCATAATATCTGCATAGAGCAAATGTACAAAACATTAAATATTGACTAAAATATTAAATAATCATAATTCCTATTTAAAAATAACAGAAGTATGGGGTACCTGGGTGGCTCAGTTGGTTAAGTGTCCAATTCTTGATTTTGGTTCGGGTCATGATCTCAGGGTCATGGGATCCAGCCCTGGGTCTGTCTTTGCACTCTGTGCAGAGCCTGCTTGAGATTTTCTCTCTCCCTCTGCTCCCCCACCAATCATGCACATTCTCACTCTCAAAATAAAAAAATATTTAAGAAGATAAAAATAAAAATAATAGAAGTATATACTTATTGCAGAAAAATGAAAAATACAGAAAATTGCAATGAAGAATATGTACTTATGATTTATTTAGTGATAAACATGTTTTTTATGTTTCAATCTTAGATCTATTGGTAGGAAGGTATGTATTTGTTTAGCTATGTATATTTGTACTGACACAAATACACATCCATGTGTGCATCTATCTAGCTACCATTATATGTGTGTATAGATAACTATTTAATTAAGATCACATACTGTTAACAAAAATAAGTTAAATAATATACTTAATCAAACATTATACCATGTAAATTTATCTTACATCTAAATATTATTGAAAAAATTTAAATACCTATACCTTAGTCCTATGATATGGATGTATCAGAATTTATTAATTCAATGTCCTCTTACTATGTATGTATTTTATTTCCATTATTAACGATTACAAATAATCCTGCATTGGAATAATTTTATATGAGTTACCTGTAAATTGCCTTTTTTCCCTTAAATTCTTTTACTGAATATATGTGGATAGTGAAAGTCTTTTAAATTAATTTTTCTGAAGGGAGCGTTATAGTGGTCATAATAACAGATTTTTTGAGAGTAAAAATGGATTTTGAGTGGCGTATTTATTGCAAAACTATGATTTTACAGTTAAGGTAACTGATCATCAGACATCTAAGAGGCTTGCTCAGGGTTACACAGATAACAAGTGCATCATTCATACAAAAGTCTAACCTGTTGATTCCCAGAACATTCCCTGATCTTAGCCCTGCACAACATTGCCAAGAATATTTCAGTTATTTAAGTGAATAAATATGGCCTTTCTACTTTCCTGAATTTGACCTTAGGTGAAATTTTTTGTTTAATTTTTAATTCAGGAAAATATATATTTTTTAATCTTCAGTCTCATGTACAATTGATATTTTCTATTTAAAATGGGCATGCCTTAGAGGTCTGATTTCCAATCCATTCAGAGGATTTGTTTATACATGATTTATCTTTTTGCTATGAGAACTTCCTCCTTTATGGATAAGTATCATTATCCAGAAGTAAAGACCGTCCAATTATCACTATGGATTAAGCCAATGTAAGCAGACAGACTAAAGTTTTGCTTATTACATCATTTTATAACTATTATTTTACCTTTCTAATGAGCTTCAGGGTAAAGGTCAATGACAAATCCAGCTGATATTTCCTTTTCCCCCAGTTCTAGCAGTGCGCCTTAAGCTGGAGAAAAACAATATATATTTGTCAGATGAAATTGTATTAATTTTTGGAGGAGGATTTTAATTATAACCAACTTTAAAATTAAAATACAAATTGTGTTTTTATTTTCTAACTCAATTTAAAAATTACACCAAAATAAAGCCGATAATGCAATTAAAAATAAAAACAATTTACATGACTTTTGTTTACAAATTTTCAATTTCTACTCCCAATTTGTCCATAAAATATCATTTTGCAAGATGCAGAAATCAGTAAGTTAGACATGGGCATGTATCTTGTCTATCCATTTGAAGAAAAGCTTTGACTTTAATGCTTAAGAAGACTTATTTTCATTATGCAAGCTTTTTCAAAAATAAGACGCCTCAGAAAACATCTTGAACTAACTTTCTAAAAAGTATCTTTATTAATTAACATCAATATTTTTCAGGTATTGGTATTTCAATATATCCAATTCTAGGTTCTTTTGTTTTTAAATTTCCCATATCCCCACCTTCTTCCTGACATAGGCTCCTCTCTAACTTTTGATGTATAGTTATTATTTTCATGCCAATCTTAATAATTTCACTAAGGGAACACAGGAATAAAATTTGAAAAAAAATTTCATTTTAATCTATTCTGTGACATAGTACCTTTATTTCCAGTGGCAGTCAATATAGCTGTTTTTTTCCTTTTTCCTTTTGAGTTATTAAATAACTTATTTTTTGGATTGCATTTTTAGAGGCCACAGGAGTAAAGATACATCACAGCATCATAAATAGCCTTTGGGGAGACAACAATCATTACATCGCCCAATATATCGCAAGAACAGAATGTCTTCAGCTACAGCTACTATACAGAGTTAAATAACCCTCATATTAAATATATTTATTTTTTAGTGATTTCATTAAGATTTTGAAATATAATTTTCCTTTTTCATTTTTCTCTAGGTTCAGAATATCCAGCTTGTTTTAAAAGACAGCCCAAAAAATCCTATTTACCTCATATTTAAAGATAATAAATGTCCTCTGAGTTGAAAAAAATAAATGAAATTTATTTATTTAATGTGGACAAAAATGATGGGTACATTTACAGAAAGCTGATAGAAATTTTAGACATATTTATAAAACTGATGTAGGAAATACAGCCATTAAGGCTTAAAATAAACTGTGCTCATCTAAAATGGACTGTAGCTTAAAGCATTTCAATTTTTCCTCTTTTAAAATTGATCGAAGGTCATCGAAGGCAATTTAATTTCCTTGAGAATTAAAATTCTGGATGTGGTATTTGTCAAGCAGCTCAGAGCTTCTGGAGTTTTCTTCCTATCAAATCAAAAGGGCATTACAGCTATTCTTTGTTTTAGGAGAGCATACCTTCTCAGATTTTTATTGTTTTCAAGGCTATATTGTTGATTCTATTGTCATAAAGTACTCTGATACATGGGCACTGCAATCCATAAATTAATAAATAATAGTGCTTGTCTAACCACAGGCGCCAAGGCTTCTCTGCAGCATTTGTTTCCTAGAGTATATTCAGCACCTTCCTTCCATTATTTCAGACGCTACTTTAATTAAGTGGCAAATGCTAAGAGGCAGAAGATTTTCCAGGGTGATGGCCTGGCCCCCTATCTTTCAGCATTTTATTCTAGAATTTCAAAGTGATTACCATTTGGATCTGTATAGTAAGAAAAAAAGAAACGATGCGATTACCAAAAATAGGCGCTGACTGCTCTTAGCACTGAAACTGTGACTGTAATAAGACAGACTAAATCCATCCTATTTCACAACTGTAACTTAACGAACAAATTTTGCATTACATTTTATCAAAATATAAGAAGATACCAAGTTCATGTTTAGGTATAAAATGTGACTATCAAGCCAAAGTCTTGTTTGGACATCATTATTGAAATAACTGCACCAAACTTCTTCGACATTAGACAGGATCTAATACTTTTCATTTCAAAATCCTGGTAGGAACAGAGATATCCTTGGGCATTAGCCATTTGTAATTTAAGTTCTCATGGAAATGCACCTGATTGATGTTGGCAAAAATACCTGGAAAATTAGAGGGCATCATTTTCAACCAAAATAAATCCCCCACAAAATAACATACTATGGTATGAAAAAAATGAACATAAAAATACCTATTTTCCATCTTTCAGTTAGGCCAGTATTACATGTAATGTAAGAAATGTTAATAATCTGTTCATAATCAAATATTAGCCATAACCAAGAAATCTTTGTCTTACATGGGTATGCCAAAGAATAAAATTGCTGTATTGCATTACAGTAAGTAATGCGATCAATATTAAATCTTTCTCAATATTGAATAAAATAGAGCCTATCTTCAAGATTTTGGTAAAATAACTCAGTAAAATTACATTAGCTGGTCAAAGCAGCAAAATACTCATAAACTTGCCATTGACTTAGTCTCTATAATTGTTTTATGCCTAAGGAATGGCTTAGTTAATATCTAGATAATTGTTTCAATTCAGGGATACTTAATTCTAACCACTTTTCCACACCTGCTCTTAGAATAGATTGCCACTCAGCTCATTGCTAAATTTTTGATTTTTTAATCTTAATAAGATTTGGATTAGAACTAAGAAATGGAGCTTTATAGCCCACTGTTATATTTGTATAAACCATGAATCTAAACCAACATTTATATACATTTTCAGGTAATAATAAATCTGAGCACTAATCTATTTGCTTAAAAATTACAAAATAAAATAAAATCATGGTCATTTTGGACATACAAAACATAAAATCCTGAAACTGCAAGTATCATTAGAGTAGAAATTCCTTGGTAGCAAACCAACTTCAATTAAAGATTTTCATTAAAATAAAAACCTTATTTAACATTACCTTTAGTTTATAGTTACTATTTAAGGGCATATCTTACATTATTCAAAAATAAATTTTAATCTCATTGGCACAACTGTATACATTTTACCAATTTCTTACATGCATCTCCAGTGTTATTCTGAGGAATCTTCCCATGTCAGAATGTAGACGCTTTACAGTATTTTATTTTGTAGAAGATTTTATAGAAATTATTTTATAGAAATTATGACCTATTGGTGGAATTGATGGAAATGTAAAAATGATGGACTGTTATTTCTAATACTGTTTATTATTTATTATTACAAATAATTCTGCAACAAATAGTCTTGAACATTACTTTATAAACTTGCAGATATATCTGAACAATAAATTCCCAGAAGTCAGATTATTAGGTTGAGTGGGTAAATAAACGCCTTTTTAATTTGATATATTTTTCCAAAATATGCTGTACAGGAACTGTAGCATTTTTACACTCACCCCGCAAATTAATGAAAAGACAACCTTGCCAGTGAGTATACTGTCACAGTTTTCATTTCTTTCAATTTCTTCCAATGTCTTAAACAAAAAATGGCATCTCAATATAACTTAACTTGTAATTATCTGATTATGAGTGAAGAAGAGTAAATTTTGTATTTTTTAAACTATTTTTCTTTTTCTTTTTTAAAGATTTTATTTATTTATTTGAGAAGAAGAGAGAGCACAAGTGGTGAGGAAGAGTAGGGGAAGGAGAAGCAAACTCCCCGCTGAAAGCAGGGAGCCCAACATAGGGTTAGATCCCAGGACCCTGAGATCAAGACCTCAGCTGAAGGCAGATGCTGAGCCACCCAGGTGCCCCGATCTTTATTTCTCTGTGTAATGTCCCTTAATATGCAGGTATGTCCTCTCCTTTTTTTTCAATTGAATTTTGGATTTATTTTATTAATTAGTGGAGTCCTTTGTATATAAGACATTAACCCTTTTGTCTATGATGACTTGTCAGTATTTTTTCACTATCTCTCTATCATTATCTTTCCATTTGCTTATAGTACTTTGCCTTTTAGATTTTAAATGTAGTAACCATTATCAACATTTAATTTAGGACCTCCAGATTTTGTGTTGTACTTTAAAGATATTTATAATGTCCCAGATTTTTTTTTGTTTTTGTTTTTCCTCCTAAAATATATACCTACATTTACCTCTGGTACTTTAATTATTTCATATTTTTATGTATTTATCTATTTGGAGTTTATTCTGATATACAATGTGGTGAAGTATGAAATAAAATTTATCTTTTCCTTATGTCTAAATAACCAGTTTTTCACAAAGTTTAATTTTACCTTACAAACTTGCGATAGACCTTTACTGCACAACAAAACCCTATGTATAATTGAGTCCCTTTCTGGACTTTCTATTTTGTTAAATTCTTTTTTCTGTTTACATGTCAATTCAAATTTTAATTATTAAAGAATTATAAGATATCTAGAAAGGCTATTCCAACCCCTTTACTCTTCTTTTTCAAAACTTTTCTGTATATTTGTAATTCTTTGTTTTATAATTTATTGATTAGAAACTACCTCAAGGAAATAAAAACATGATATTTTACTTCTTTTTAGTCACAGGTTTAGCATATTGTTGTGGTTAAGGACACAGATTATGGGTTAAATCCTTTTGTATATCTATAAATAGTTACATCAATTATACTATATCTCTTGGGATTATTTGGAGGATTACACAAATCAATATAGGTTAAGTTCATAGAAGTACACATAAACCATTGAGAGTATAGAGATTTAATTATTATTATATGTTATTTATATTGTATAACATTTAATATTAAAATTATGAATTAATATAAGTAAAATTAAAAACTTAATTATGCTCTCTTCTTACCCAAGAAGATTATTTTTCTTTCCATTTATAAAAGGAAACAGAATTTTCCATTTTGACCTAGAATTTTTTTAATGTTTTCTGCATCTGAACATATTAAATGTATTCCTAGCCTTTTTCTTTTTATGTTTGATGTGATCAAAATTACACGTTCACAACGATTTCAAGTCTTGCAATAAGTAATAGTGCATGCATTCTTACTGCAGTTTATTATTCCTTATAATTGATATACTATTATTTATCTAGTCTAGTTTTGATTGGCAGTTGAATTGTGTCCTGGGTTGTTAGTACTATCCTCATATGGACATTCTCTTACTTATATTGCACATATAAGAATCTGTATAATGCATAACTAGGAGTGAGTTTGGTAGATTTGTGGAATGCACATTTTCAAATGCATAATTCCATTTGGTTTCCCAAATGGTTGCATCAGTGAATAGTTTCAACAGAGTAGCATTTACTAACTTGCTTTGCTCTAGGTTGTTGGAGTTTGGGTAAAAGTATTGTTTGACTTTTAAGTGTTTTAATTTTAATAAAATTGTATCATATTGTATTTTAATTTGAAATTCTGTATTACTAAAATGATGTTTAGATATCATTTAATATTTCATTGGCCTTTCATCTTTCCTGTTCTTTGGAATGACTATAAATTTCCTTTGCCTATTTAATTACTAGGCAGCTTGACTTTTTTACAGAATTTTGAGAGCTCTTTGTATAATCAAGATACCAATCCTTAGTAATATATGTTATAAACATTTTCTAAATTTTTCTTGCTTTTTAACTTTTCTATGATCCATTTTTGTGGATATAACCTCTTAGTTTTAATATAAAGCAATTAAAAATCTTTATTTTATGGCTTTCTATTTTTGTTTTAAGAAATATACCCATAGGGTGCCTGAGTGGCTCAGTGGGTTAAGCCGCTGCCTTCGGCTCAGGTCATGATCTCAGGGTCCTGGGATCGAGTCCCGCATCAGAGGGGTTTATATTCTAAGTTGAAACTCCTAAGTTGAAATTGTACTATTAGAAGATCTATATTCTATATCATATACATATATGTATAAGTATAGAGCCATGGCTGTGAGCTATGCAACTGGACATATTTGCAAAGGATAATATACAAGGAGTGAATAGCCAGTCTTAGGTACAGAGAGGCTTTGAAATTTATTAGTTAATGAACTATTTAGATCTATTTTTGAGCTTCTGAAGGCAAATTGACAATTTTTCAGCTTCACTTTCCTGCTCAGCAGGGATCCTGCTTCCTCCTCTCTCTCTCTGCCTGCCTCTCTGCCTACTTGTAATCTCAGTCTGTCAAATAAATAAATAAAATCTTAAAAAAAAAAAAATCTACCCATAGTCTGAGGTCAGAAACAATTCATTCATATCAACAATAATAACAACAACAACAAAATCCAAATAAATCATTCCTTTTACCCTTGGCATGATTATGAGCTTTACTAAAGTTAAATACCTTTTGTTTAAAAATATACATAAATATTTGGAAAGAAGTTTGCCCCTATGATAGTCCTATAACTTTATTTTATTGACTTTCTATACTTTACCATTCAGCATACATTCAACAGGGCTACAGCCATCCCATTTGTAAAAGGAGATCAGGAAACTTTAGAATATATGTTCTATCTTCATAAGATCACACACCAACTATCAACCAATGTTTCTTTGGAAGTTAGGAAAGTGAAGCTGAAAAATTGTCAATTTGCCTTCAGAAGCTCAAAAATAGATCTAAATAGTTCATTAACTAATAAATTTCAAACCTCTCTGTACCTAAGACTGGCTATTCATTCCTTGTATATTATCCTTTGCAAATATGTCCAGTTTCATAGCTCATAGCCATGGCTCTATACTTATACATATATGTATATGATATAGAATATAGATCTTCTAATAGTACAATTTCAACTTAGGAGTTTCAACTTAGAATATAAACCCCTTTGATGCAAGTTACAATCTAAACAGACACACACACACACACACACCCCACAAACAAAAAATAAAATTCTGAAATAAAAAAATCTCTCTTTTCCTCTTTTGAATTAAGAGTAATTAAATTTATACCCAAATTCTTACTATTCTCTTTAGCCCAATAATGCTTGAGTCCTAAGTAGAGCTATGATTCATTCTGTAGCTGCAACCTTATCTTTATGAGATCAAGTATAATTATTTCAAGATTTTATAATGTGAATTATGTCATCCCTACTGCTCTTATATTTCTCACATTTTTTAGTAAAAATTTTATTCATGTTTATCAGGAATACATCAAAGAAATATATACATAGCAATAAGTTTTCATGACATTAACATCTCACATAATCAGTACTCACCCAGAGTAGGAAAAGGAGACATCACTGACACCATAAACCCTTATCATGTCCTCCCTGGTCATAATATCCCCCCCCCCCCAGAGAACCATTATATTGATATTTAACTTCATAGTTTAGATTTGTCTATTTTTGAAATTCATATTAGTGGAATCATACAATGCATATTCTTTTGTTTCATTCTCAAAGTATGCTCTTCATCTGTATTGAAACAGAGCAATTGCTCATTGATTTTTATTGCCAAAGAGAATTTCACAATATAAACAAACTACAATTTATTTATCCATTGTACAGTTGGTGGACCTTTATTTCCCCCAGGGAGAAATTTATTTTTTTTTAAGATTTTATTTATTTATTTGAGAGAGAGGGAAAGAGTGAACGCAAGCAGGGGGAGAAGCTGAGGGGAAGGGAGAAGAAAGGGGAAAGAATCTCAGTGTGGAGCCTAAGTGGGGCTTGATCTCATGACCCTGAGATCATAACCTGAGCCAAAACCAAGAGTCTGGTGCTTAACCAACTGAGCCACCCAGGGGCCCCAGAGCTATTTTTAATAAAAAGCAAATACATTCCTATATGTCTTTTGGTAATTACATATACACATTAGTATATATGTAAGATTATAATTAACTGATCACAGGGTATGTTTTATGTTTAGTTACAGTAGATAATGCTAAGAGTTTTCCCTATTGACCATACAAAATTTCACTTTACAAGTGGTGAATGAGAGTTTCAGGTGCTGCATTTTTTTTTTTTTGGCCAAAACTTAATATTACCTTTTTAAAATAACTTTTTAAAAGATTATATTTATTTTAGAGAGAGAAAGAGCGAGCAGGGTGAGGAGCAAAAGGAGAGGGGCAAGAAGACTCCACACTGAGTGCAGGGCCTGACACGGGGCTCTATCTCATGACCTTGAGATCATGACCTGAGCAGAAATCAAGTGTCAGACACTTAACAAAATGAGTCACGCTGGCATCCCTATATTACCTGTCTTTTTAATTTTAGACATTCTGATTGATGTGTGGTAGCATTATACTATGGCTGTAACTTATTCATTTGATGTACAGAGAAGTTTGGCATCTTTTTCACCTATAAGTGGCCACCAGAAACCATCCTGTGTAAAGTTCAAGACTTCCGTCTCCTTTTCATGGGTTGTCTACCATTTTCTAATTCATTTGTAGAAATTTTTTATGAATTCTGGCACAGTTCCTCTGTTGGTACATTGCCGTTATGATCTCTGAAATTCTGATTTGCCTTCTCAATGTCTTAATTTTTTTTTGAATAAACAGAATTTCTTAAACTTACAGTCCAATTAATTTTTAAATTTCTTTTTAAAAATTTTATTTATTTGAGAGGGGAGAGAGAGAGAGAGCATGAGTTGAGAGGGGAGGGGTAGAGGGAGAGAGACAAGCAAACACCCACTGAGCAGGGAGCCCCACCCAGGGCTCGATCCCATGATCCTATGATCATGACCTGAACCTAATACAGACACTTAACCAAATGAGCCACCCACGTGACCCAATTAATTTTTTATAGTTGAATTTTCTGTCCTTTCACGAAATTTTTGTTCATCAAAAGCTCATGAAAACATAGAAATATTTTTCAACATTTTCCTCTAAAGATTTACCTTTCCTGTTTAGATTTTTTTATCCATATGATATTGATTGTTTCTATGTAGAATAAGAGTGAGAGAAGTCAGTATTCATTCATCCTGCTTCCCAGATTGATATCTATTTGTCTCAGAACTATTTAACTGAGAGATCATGGGTTCCTTTCTTCATTAAAGTGACACCCTTGCCATAAACTGAAGGACTATATACACATGATATATGCACAAGTATATTCCATTGTTCCATTAGGATTGATTGCTCATCTTAAATCAAAGGTGGCATGTATTTCAGAGGAAATACAGATTATTGACCTGTCTTCTTTACAGTTCTTCCTTTTTCTTTAATTATCAAAGTTTTGCTTCCTTGTTCTTGGTTGATTCAAGAGTTTGAGATGCTTTAACACACACATGCACAGTTGTACACACACAGACACTTTGTATATTTAAATAATATATTATCAATTATATGTAATATAATATACTTATTTTGATATTCTATTCTACAATGCAAGTTGTATAGTAAATGTAGGAGACACAAAGACTTGGCAAACAACCATGCCAGAATTCAGGGCATTTCTCCGAGGCAATGCCAGCTCCAAAGTTCCCTATGGGATTGGCTGAGGCATTTGTGACTTCATGGCAGTCCAACCTTTCCCCCCTGCTCAGTCATGATTCTTTCACTCTCCCACAGGACTTTGTCTCAGAGTCCGATTTCTAGTGACCATGACCTGTGATATAGATAATGTACACATACACACACACAAACACACACATGCACACTATTTGCATTTGTTCATCTGTTTTCCCTAAGCAACTTTATTGTACTTAAAACTCACTATCTCTGTGCTCTGCTTTTCTTACAGTATGAAAAGATAATATGGTATCCAAGATAATGAGAAATCAGATCATTTATCCTATGTTTGCCATTTTTTAGGCAGCAAGTCAATCCTTAGCTTCTAGAGAAGTTGCTCCATAAAGATTTTATTTGAAAGGCTCAATGCTTGGTAATGGGAGTGGTGGTGGTCCTGGTGGTCAGGACCTATATGAAGTGCCTTTGTTTCTTGTCCAACCTACTCAGTGAAATGTAAGATGTGATTTCAGCCCATTACAGTCAATGAAAACTTTAAACTAAAACCACACTAGTGCTATTAGTGCATGCTACATGAGCACTTGTTAGTGTGGCATATATTGTTTTGCCCAACAAATCTAAAAAGATATGGTGTTATCTCTGCCAAGCTTACTATCCAGACATAGCTGCACCTGGGTTGCTCTACATCAATGTTCTAGGAAAGTCTCCTTCATTTGGCTAAGATGGTTTGTATGTACCACACAATTTCTGAGGCCAGGGGGACTGGTATACGCTTATCCTGCAATGGCTTGTATGTAGTTGCTGAGACAAATAGCCTCTTTTAACTTTTCTGAGGCTAGATTTTACATAAGTGAATCTTCAGCTTTTTTTAAGTTCTGCACTTACAATCTAATGCATGTAGCTCTCTAAAATAGCTAATAGGTTACGGCCAAATATGCCATAAAGTTCACTGATTTGCCAACTTGAAAATGCTGCTTATTTGGCATTTAATGTCTAATGCCACATGTCCAGATTCTAACAGTAAAAACCAAACAGCATAGCCATTTAAGTGAACCTCATGACTACAAAATATTGACAACCCCAACAATTTAAAGGGTAAAACCATGTATTATCCACTCCAAATGAGTCTTTATGTTTTGCACCTTCAAACAGCTATCCCTTATAACACTTTCTGATTTTAATTTATCCCTCAAATCTTCAAAAGTCTACCCCTGTAATGGTATGAAAGAGGGAGCAGAATGCGTGCTACCAATGGCTGGCTCATTCAGAAGAGGAAGAAGAAACAAAAGCTACCTTGATGTATCCATTGTCTCCCTCAAAACTTAACTAGATATGTCACTCTAGATACTTAAACTATAAATTTCTGGACTCTGACTTCAAAGCTATTCTAATCTCACAAAAATATTTCTATATTCTCTGGAAGATTCTGTGGAAAAAATAGTTATCTTTGTTGAATGGTTCAGATTATAAAATTATTTGAAACCAGTATTTTGTGTGCTTGTATGAAAATACATAAAAGCAATGTGTTTGTATAAAATGTATAAAAGGATAATAAATGAAAAAGCATTTTCCTCATTTGGGGCATGTGTTCTTTATGTTAATATATTCATTTTCTCTCACATCAATGACTTTTTTCTCCTAATGTGTTATTTACTGAGAGAGGTAAGCTAAAATCTACTATGATTATGATTTACTGAATTTTCATTAGAAATCTCTCATTTTAGATATCTGCATTTTGAGGTTATTCTATTAGGTATCTAAAAATTTAAGAATGTTGTATTTTCTTCTTAAGTTTAAGTGCTTCTCTTTATTACTATCTTTACCTATATAAGGTGTTTTTCTTTTAATATCTATTTTGTCATATATACTAATATATTTGCAATAGCTTTCATTTGCTAGTATTACCCAGTTATCTCTTTTTCTTTAATCCTTTAATGTCAAGGTTTCAGTGGTCTTAGATTTTAGGCATGTCTCTAGCAAATAGCAAAGAACTAGATTTTTTTTTTTTTAAATCCAGTCTCAAAATATATCCTTACTTATCAGCTACTTTTTCTCCTTTAAAGTGACTGTCATTAGTCACAAGTTTAAATTTCTTGCCTATATCTTATTTTGTATTTTTATTTGTTTCATATTTTCCATATCGTTTATTTTTTTATTCCCACCATATTTTGGCTTCATGGATCACATTTTCTTATTTCATAGTTTTCTACCAACCTGCAAGTCATAAATTCTACCTATTTCTAACATGAATACCTAAAAATTTAACATATATATTTCCCCTAATAGCCCAAAATAAATCAATACTTACTCTGAACAAGAGATTCATGGAAAAAGACAGAGAGAGAGAGAGAGACCAATTCCAGATTTGGTACAGAAAGGTAAAAGATAATCCTGAAATTTCTTGTCATGCCACAAAGAGAGAAAACACTTAAAGAGGACTAAATTTATCAAAAGAACTCAGGAAACAAAGCAAGATGTCTCCTCCCTTTGAGCAAAGATCAATCTGATCATCAATAGGAATCACAACGGTAAGGAATTTAAAAACATCAAATGTGTGTTAATGCATGAGTTTATAATGATACTAAAACAAAATGTCAACATAGGTGGATATTAAATGTTTAACTCATTATTTTGAAAATTGGTACCATTTTTTTCTGCCTTTTCTAGAGAAAGGGCATCTCAGAGTAACCAAATAGTTGATTATACCAAATAATTTCTTTTTATAAAGTAATTTTGTATGTAAAAATTAATTTTAAAATAAGAATACCATAATTTTGCAACCCCTAGTTAAAAGATATATCTAAACAATAGTATTCAGTGTTGCTAATATCACAAAAATGAAAGAGCCAACTGAAATCAGAACAGCACTTTGAAGTGAACTTGTCAAATTACCAAAGTCTTGAGGTCTATCTACCAATGTACAGAAATTACACAAGACAAAGAAACCTGTTAGATGTGTTAAATAGCAGCATGGGGATATAATTATCAAAATCAGCTCTCAGAAATTCTCTCAAAATTTTGACTCCACTTACTCAATAAGTAAATTGTAACATACATACACACACATTAACACAGAGAGAAAACCCATAGTTTAAACCTACAATGTAATAGTGTAACAGATACTTGTTGCAATGTATGAAACTTCTTTGAACATTCAAATAAATAAACTATTAAAAAGTATGGGTATTAAGGAGGGCACAGATTACACGAGCACTAGATGTTATACCCAAACAGTGTATCATGGAATACTACATCAAAAACTAACGATGTACTGTATGGTAACTACATAACATAAAAAAAAAAAAAAAAAGTATGATTTAGTCAGGGAAACTTGGACATGTATTGACTATTTACTGATAAATTCTTTTTAAGCACTGTAACAATGGCTTATTAATAAAAATTCTTACAGTTTATAATATTTTGGATGACATGACGCATGTGCTAAGATTCACTTCAAATTAATCTTTTTTTTTAAGATTTTATTTACTTATTTGACAGAGAGAGAGCACAAGTGGGAGGGGGTGGCAGGCAGAGGGAGAGGGAGAAGCAAACTCTCCACAGAATGAGGGGAAGAAGGAGGCCAGACTCAGGGCTCAATTCCAAGACCCTGGGATCATGACCTGAGCCAAAGGTAGATACTTAACCAAATGAGCCACTTGGGAGCTCCAACTTCAAATTAATCTAATAGGGGATTTCTAATGGATGAGGTAACAGATCAAACAAGATAAGCCATTTTTGGTAGTTGCTATAACTATTTGATATATATGTGAGTTTATCACAATATTTTTCCATTTTAGAATACGTATGAGGTTGTTCATAATAAAATCTTTTTATTTATAAAGGTTTTAAAAATTTATTTATTTTAGTGAAAGATGGAGAGAGAGAGTGTGTGCAGGGGGAGGTGCAGAGCAGGAGGGAGAGAGAGAAAGAATCTTAAACAGATTCTTGTGCTGAGTGCAAGCCTGATGAAGAGCTCAATTTCTGGACTCTGAGATCATGACCTGAGCCAAAACCAAGAGGCAAATGCTTAACAGACTGAGCTATGCAGGTGTCCCAAAGACTTTTATTTCTAAAGATTAATCCTTATATTTACTATTATTTTGTCTACTCATACATTGGGAATTTCTTTGGTCAGAGTTTGATACTAAATTATCTGTTTTTGTTGGTCTGAAATTTTTTTTACCCTCAATCTAAAGTTAATTTTGCTTTTTTTGATAATAGTACATGGAAAGGAGAAATGAGAGTGAAATTATCTGCCTATATCTTTACCATCTCCAATGTGCACTAAATAAAGCTCATTTCTGTGAGGGTTAACTCCTCCCATCCTTTTGGATTATATCATCTGGCAACTACTAAGCAAGATCCTTACTCTAAACTGTAGCATTCTGCTCAAGTCAAAAGCAGATTAGTTAATTGTTTATTGTTTATCTACCCTCCTAGAATGTAAATTCTATGAGAAGGGATTTTTTTTTTTTTTTGCCTTTCTCTAAAACATACCCCTACAAATTAAAACAAAGCTTGCTATATTGTGAACAACAATAACAAAAAAAATTGAACCTGAAGATGAATGAATACACTTTGTTATATAGTGGGAAAATTTCACCCAAAGCCATTTGAATACAATGAGATTTAAATAAATCTCTTTAATGATAGCAAAATCAAAATTATGTTTTTACTATTTCCTGGGTAACTGAAAAAATACAGGAAAAAAGCACCCAAGGCTACTTCTAATTAAATATTATTGTTAGATAAATAATGTTAATATTATCACTCGAGATTTCCTAGTACTTGAGTTATTTTCTTTAAAAGAAATAAGAAACTGTAGAGTTATTTTTAAAATTTTGAAATTAGCAAGAGTAATATGGTCTATGCCAGACATTTTGGATGAAATACCATTGCAAATTCATGCCTGATTTAGTGAGTGAAGAATGCCATTTTCTCCAGCATCACTATGATTCGTGAACCGTGGAAAAATAACAAAAATAGCTTTGGAGAGGACCACAAAGGAATTTTATCTTTATCATAAGTTTGATAGGAATATTTAAGTCCCAGACATGTGGTAATGCTTAGGGGGTAGGGGGATTCATTTAAGGTTTTAATGATTTCCATAAAGAGAAATGCTTGGAATATTTTTAGGGAAAATGAATTTCTGGCACTCTATCAGAGTTTTAAATTCTGGCAACTGAGATTGGTTTGCTTTATATTACTCAAAATACATTTCCTGAAAATCATTAGTATTTTGATAATTTTTTTGATGCCTCTGAAAAAAAGAGGAGGACAAAAGACAACTAGTTCTTGTCAAAAAAACAAAAACAAAAACAAAACAAAACAAAAAAACAACAAAACAAAACAACAAAGAAACCCAACACAAGATAGTTGTGAGATAGTGCTACATTGTTTCTTAAAATAGAAATTAAGCTTTTTGACACCTTATCTTTATAATTATTTGCTATAATTAGTTTTGATAATTTTGAACCTAATCATTGAATAAGTGATGGTTGTATTGTCAATTGTAAACAACCTAAAAACCTCATCAACCATGCTGCAGTCAATTAAACTGTTGTGCATAAATGCAGCAAGACCTTCCCATGCTTTATCCTCAGACTATTCATGAGCCTAATAGACCGTGCTATTTCAATGCAAAATGCAGTCAGCTCTTTATTATCCTCACTAATGGTGCAGATAATCCAAAGTGTTAGGTAATCCCCAAACCATTTATTGTGGCATAGAAATAGACCTTTTAAGGTTAAAAAAATCCTTTTTAAAATTGGGTCTGATTTATCCTTTGAGAGTTAGACACAACTGAGACCTTTCTGCCCTTGCATACAGCAGATAGGGCTGAAGGTTCTCCTAGCCCTCTATTAATACTACAACTTTTAGTCCATATTTTTATTCAATGAGGCATTATTTTGCAGCACTTTCATGGATTGACGGATTGGTTGATTTTACTTAGTTTCTAAATAAGAGACAGGTATACTTTTTTTTCATAAAAGTAATAGATTCAAATTTCTTCTAAGACCTGTCATTCTGCCCTTGCACCAAATAACTCTCAAAACATTTGAACTGTAGTTTAAAAAAATATTACCTTCATTCTTTCCTACCAGTCTTCTATAGTACTCTACTCTGTTATAATACATAATATATAATATTAACAGTTTTCTATAGTACTCTACTCTGAGTTATAATATAAAATATATATATAATATAATATAATATAATATTTCCCTTTACCTAATTGGCACCCAGCAAATGTGCATTATTTTATTTAGAAATTGAACAGCAAGATATGTATTCATTATAAGAATCCCTCCTTTACAAAACCATGCTTGAGAAGGGCACTACAAATTCTTTTATAAGGAAAGTTAACTGAGAAAACTAGGGCGCAAAGATATGAATTAACTTGCTAAAGGTCAAGAAAAGAAATAGTAGGTGCATTTTTTATATGCTTTAAGTTTTACTTAAAACAGATGAATGCAAGAATATTCTACATGTCACAAAATCCCACAGTATTTCTACTTGAGTTTGAATTTAATTTAATTCTAGGTTCTTCCTTCTCCTGTGTGTTCTTCCACCCTAAGAATAGTAAATTCTGGCTGAAAATTTGCATGGCATTTTTTAGCATTAGTTTGTTTCCTGAACAGAAACTCATGGACTATAGCTGAAGATTGTTTCAGAAGTGTACTTGATAGCTGAGGTATATTAGCTGGGGATTTCAAATTAATTATGGGAAATCATAGTAAAAAAAAAATTAATCATTTACTAGAGACCATTTATTTCTCATTTTGCTTCCTTGTGACCACAGAAAAATCTGTATTGAAAATTACATTTTCCATTCAATCATACATAAAGTGTTATGCCCAGTTGAGTGCTTATTCTATAATCAGAGAGAGCAATTAGAAATTGGTGTCCATAATTACTCAATTTAATATTTATCGCATACCAATGTTTTAAAAAAGGAGCTCCATCTGGAACACTGTTAAAATGAGGCTTAGGATATTTAAAATGATCTCATGCTGTAGAAAAGGTACACTGACATTTAGGAAACTCATTAATATTAACTAATAGTAATGTTTTAATCATGAACAATGTGCACAAGAAATAAAATTTACTATTTACTAAGAATTTTATTATTCCTTGATTTTATAACAAACTCAATCCCAAATAAAACCATAAACACAATTTTTAATTATAAAGAAACAATATTTTAAACTACTCACTGAGCAACTTTTAGAAACTAGCTACTGTCCTCCTCACACTAGCAAACATCTTCATCTGTTCTCTTTTTATAAAAGGAGTTCTCATTTTCTAAATACGGTAGAAAAAAGGAAACATATCTCTTTAAAACCCTCCCTACCACCATCTTATGATCAAGCAGGTGGTATCATTCATTTTCAGATACTATTAGATGAAAAATATGAAATCATCAGCATTTGGCCATTTTTAACCTAATGAAGCTTGAAAGTTTAGCCTAGCTGAGAATGTGGTCCTTTTAAGACTTTGAAGACTATATGTAAGATTATTACTAAGAATGAAAGTAATTAATAATAACATCACTTATTGCAAATTAACCAAATTCTGGGAACTTTTTATATTAACTATCTCTCTTCATTTACAACTATCTTAGTGGGTAAACATTATTATTGTCCCTAGTCTACTGATAAAAGAAATGATTTTCAGAGAGTTAACTTGACTTAGATTATAAGCTATAAACAAGAGAGAGTGTAAGGGCTTTCAACTCATGCTTTTTTTTTTTCTTTTGTGATACAGATACATTTTCTATATTTCTTCTGTAAATGCGAAGCCATGTTTCATAGTAGTGTTAACCTAATCTGATTTTATATGCAAAATGGAGGGAAAAAACATTCTCTCTGGGACATGGACATATCTAGTAATTTTCTCTTCTCTGGAAGATTCAGAATTTAATATGTACATCCTCTTTGTTATGTAAATTCTGTCTCCCTTCTATTTAAGGTGCCAGAAAAAACAGGTTGGAATTAGCAGGCACCTAAGACTAGGATTGAGAAAAGTGAACTTCATTATTTTATTGAGAGAGATGGGATGAACAGCTGAGAGCATCAGAAATAAGAGGAGTATTGTCTATTCAAAAATAATAGGAGGGGTTCCTGGGTAGCTCAGTTCATAAGCGTCTGCCTTTGGGTCAGGGCATGATCCCAGAGTCCTCAATCATGCCCCTCAAGCCCTGTATAGGGCTCCCTACTTGGCCAGAAGCCTGCTTCTCCCTCTTCCACTTCCCCTGCTTGTGTTCCCTCTCTCGCACACTCTCTCTCTCTTGCTCTCTCTCTGTCAAATAAATAAATAGCTAAAATCTTAAAAAAAAAAAAAAAAAAAAAAAAAGGATAGGAGAAGGGAAACTGGAGGTAGGGGGAAACATTCATCAGGGACATGCCTCCACAGGCCTAGAAAACATTCAGGCCACTCCTAAAGGCCTAAGGTAACTAAGTGCCTTTGTATGGTAGAAAGGAGCTCTGGGACCAAAGGTTGATTAGATTTTTAAAGAAAAGTAATGCTTTAAATTTTTTTTTTTAAAGATTTTATTTATTTATTCGACAGAGAGAGATCACAAGTAGGTAGAGAGGCAGACAGAGAGAGAGGAAGGGAAGCAGGCTCTCTGCTCTGCAGAGAGCCCAACGTGGGGCTCGATCCCAGGACTCTGGGATCATGACCTGAGCCAAAGGCAGAGGCTTTAACCCACTGAGCCACCCAGGTGCCCCAATGCTTTAAATTTTATCTAGATACTCTGTCATTCCTGCTCAAGGAAAAAGGTTGAGGTAGTATTCTAAACATTAATGGGGTTAGCCATACTTGATTATCATTTAACACATCTAACCTATACCTGTATTTCAGGCTAGCTGGGGACAAAGAGTGTCTACTACAGTACTGATATTACTTGTAAGAAGATGTGTAAAAATAATCTCTCCTTAGAAGACAGCTAGGAGAAAAGGCAATTGAGAAGAAAGAGGATTAACCTAAAGCTATTTGCTCCCAGGATTTTATTTATTCCTGCTTTCTTTCATATTACTAATTCTCTTGACAGCCCAACTTTCAGGTAGTGTTATGTTAATTTGCTTTTTCTATCCACTCACCTCCGACTCATTGAACTTTACAATTTAGCTACTATACCTATTACAACTCCCAAAAATGTTCTTGCAAGTTAACAATTTTTATTTATTTGTTTTTTGGTTTTTGTTTTGTTTTGTTTTTACTAAATCCAATGTATGCTTCAGTTGTTATCTTTCTTAAATTCTCAATAGTATTAGCAACTTTCTTTCCTTCTTGTAATATTCTCTTACCCAGGTTTGATAATAACTAAGATTTACTGGTTCACTTGACATTTCTCTAGGAGTTCCTTCTTTCTATCTTTCATGGCTTTTCTCTCATCCTTTCCTTTTCTCTTTTGATTAAGAATCTCAGCAAAATTCACGTAAACCTATGATTTCATGTACTGAAATCATCAATTACTTCTTACAAGTAATATCAATTACAAGTAATCAATTACTTCTTTCAAGTAATATCAAGATGTGTACATCTTGACTACACATTTCCAGCTAAACAAAATAAACATCTTAACTTCGACACCTAGTACTGATGAGGGAGCAGAAGGCTGGCTGAAGACAAAGCAAAAGCTGGCACCTTGGGCCCCCTCTCCATCTGCTTCCCCTCGGTAATATGTGTAACATTCCTCAGGCACCCCTGACCACCATAAAGGAGAAACAAATAGTTAACTTGCAGAGATCACAATCCTGCAAAATAGGAATCTCCCAACTATCTTGTTGTTAATGGCTTGCTAAAAGACAACATTGGTCTTCTGGGCACCTTGTAGGCCCTCTTTAGCATAGAAAACTCCCTTGAAACCTCCCTTTCCCTCACCTTCCCCCAACCAGGGTACATAACCTGCCATCCCTCACAACCCAGGGCAGCTGCTCCTCCTGCCCACGGGTCCTGTCCCTGTGCTTTAATAAACCACCATTTTGCACCAAAGATGTCTCAAGAATTCTTTCTTGGTCATCGGCTCTGGACCTCAGCCCACCGAACCTCACCTAGGTTCTAGAAATTCATCAGTACCACCTTAAAGTTTATCTAAAAGAAAACTCATGATCTTCTCCAACAAATCTGCTCCTCCCAAAGTGTTTTTTAGCTGACTATTTTTTTTAATTTTTTATTTTTTATAAACATATATTTTTATTCCTAGGGGTACAAGTCTGTGAATCGCCAGGTTTTACATACTTCACAGCACTCACCATAGCAAATACCCTCCCCAATTAGCTGACTAATATTAATCCCACCCATCTAAATTGAAAACAAACAAACAAAAAAACACAAAATGCTAAGGGCAATTTTGACTTCTACTTCTCCTTCTATTCCTTTTAACCAAGCTCTCTCTGCATTTTTTTTTTCTTTTTTAAAGATTTTATTTATTTGTCAGAAAGAGAGAGAGAGAGCGAGCACAAGAAGGGGAATGGCAGGCAGAGGAAGAAGCAGACTCCCCACTGAACAAGGAGCCCAGTGCATGGGAGACTAGATCTCAGGACCCTGGGATCATGACCTGAGCAGAAAGCAGATACTTAACTGACTGAAACACCCAAGCATCCCACTCTATGCATTTCTTTTGCTAAATGGTTCTCCAGTTTTCAATAACTCTACTAGTTCAGATAACTGTCATTTTTCATTTGAATTATGTCATCAGTCTCTCTCCAATGCAATCTTTCCCCCTTCAATTCAGATTCTATACTGTGTACAGAACGATGCTCCCAAAAACATACATTTGATTGGATCACTCTTTTTTTTTTTTAAAAAGTCATTCACTGGCTCCCCATCACTCATCTGCGATATCCAAATATGGCACGATCTGGCTCCTATTCATTCACCTTTCTACTTTCATCTCTCCTTATCATCCAATCTTCCATATTTAAAATCTATCAGTTATTCAAACATGCCACTGTTTCATTCTGGTTTAGGGTATATGATGTATCCTCTTTTTAGAATACTTCTCCACTTTCTCTGAACTCAGTGATGACCTCTGTTTGTAGTGCATTTATTACATCATTTAGGTATCACTTATTCTCGGGTAGAATCCAAGATCTTGGTCTAGTTTAGATCAGGTATAGCCTAGGTTTACAGGGCCCTCCAATGGTACTTTATTCCCATTACACCATATTTTAGCGGTCTCTTTTTCCCTCTATTCAATTCTAAGGAAACATCCATAGGGAATGAAATTTTTCTTATTTTTCATTTTTGTACCTAATCTTAGTCTAAGTGCCAGAACATGGCGAGTATTCAATAAATATATGCTGAGTGAGTAACTGACTGATATTAATAGTTTCTGAAGATTTATGAAAGCAGCATCAGGGAATTTACTTTCTGAGAAAATATAGTATTTAGTATTTGAAAAGATAGTATTTATCTCTGTTAAAGATAATTAAACGCTTTAGTTTTCTTTTTTAGGAAGTACAATAAAATTCCATGCTGCTAAATTCCATGCTTAGCTTTGTTTGTGGTATCCAGAACATCAAGCCCACCAATGAGCATAGATTGAGTCAGATTTAAGAAATGCAAAATAAATAAATGAGTAAATAAGTCATATAAACTAAATAAATAAAATTTTTTAAATGTGTCAACTTCCCCTGGATATCTAAAAAAGTACCCCACTAAGACTAAGATATTATGAAGTTGGCAATCTGCTTCACTGTATAATTTCCAGGGAACTAAATGAATGAAGCCCCAATCATTGTAAGATGATCTTAAGGACTGGACTTCAAAATGCAAAGTTGAGAAAAATAATTTTTAAGATTTATGGTTAATATTATATTTTTATAGTGGTATCTTTGAATGTCCATTAAGTTTATAAACACATTAAATATGGCTAGTCTATACAAAACTTTTCTACTACATGTGTAAACAAAAATACAGATGAGTTTTTAAAAAAGGACACAATAATTTTTGAGATGGACCAGCAGCAGTTAAAAGTACTTAAAGACACACACACATATACACACACATAGATATATATTGATCACACACATAGCCTCCAAATCTACATGTAAATGGTAGTAAAGTTATGATTCAAACCGGGAAGAGTCAAGATACTAAAATACAGCAGGCACCTGCGTGCCTCAGTCAGTTGAGTGTCAGACTCCTGATTTCAACTCAGGTCATGATCTCAGGGTTTTGAGACTGAGCCTGTGAAGACTGACTGTGAGGCCTGCTTAAGATTCTCTCTTCCTCGGGGCACCTGGGTGGCTCAGTGGGTTAAGCCTATGATTTTGGCTCAGGTCATGATCTCAGTGTCCTGGGATCGAGCCTCGCATCAGGCTCTCTGCTCAGTTGGGAGCCTGCTTCCTCCTAATCTCTCTCTCTGCCTGCCTCTCTGCCTACTTGTGATCTCTCTGTGTCAAATAAATAAATAAAATCTTTTAAAGATTCTCTCTTCCTCTCCCATTGCCCCTCCTCACCCTCTGTTCACCTGTTGTGCCTGCACTCTCTTAAAAAAAAAAAAATTCAAATGCAAAGACAGATCATAATTTATACCAGTGAGTTTTTACTTCATTCCCCAGCTCCATCTGAAATTCCCCCAGAGGAAATTAAGTCCATGTCTAGTAACAAGTAACCCTGAGGAAACCTAAAATTCTCTATTACCATGCCAAAGGAGATTCCACAAAACCATAGAAGTGTGGACAAATCCTTCACAACAATATAACATGCAACACTGTGTACACAGGGAGACAAATCTATTTAAAATTGTATTATGCAACTACAGTATATCTACTCAAAATGAAAGTGATTTTTTTCATGACTTGCTCACTGTAGATGTTATTTCCTTCAGCAACATGTTTAGTAATACATTTGTGATTATTACAAATAAGTAAAATATGTGTACAGCTATCACAATAAAATCACTGGAAAAAATTGCTCAACTATTTTTTTTAGAGTAGAAAGCAATATAGATTTATTTTTTTAAAAAGGCATTGTTCCAGTAAAGATAAAGTTTTAAAAAATTATAGATGTCTTTTTCCCACCTCACTTAATCATATTAGCAATCTAAGTAAAACCTTCTAAATGCTTTCTGAAGTTATTGATTCCTTTTATAAAAATCTATCTGAACTATATCATAGAGTCATTAGCAGGTAATGTTATGCCTCACAAATTATGTACTGACAGAATTTACTGGTGAGGTAAGAGAATCAGGACTCATTGTCCATTCACTCAACTAATTGTTGCTACTGTGTGCATTTTAGTGCATGCAGTTTGTGCAAAACAGTTTTTAATGAGGCCATTAGTCTTTTTCTTATATTATCTCCCCAATTCCCTTCTATATTCTTTAAAACCCTAATCAGCAAAATCATTTACAAAACCGCTTTATAAAGTGAAACAGTTAACTGTAATGTGGTATCAATGGACTTAAGCATTACACCTTTAATATGTGTATATTGTACTACTCAATGGGAGTCAAGTCCATATATTTATTCAGTAAATAATAATAATGGCCTTAATAAGGTATTATGCATATTTGATGAGTTTTTAATGTAAAGCATATTTCCTACTATAGAAAATATACTAAAAGCCATCTTTCAACTCTAGTAATTATCTTCCCTAGAATCTTAAGAGCAGGAGCTTCCAAATGAATGCTAATGAATTATACATCAATTAATTCTTTAAGAAGTATCCCATACATCCAAACAGTTAATATTGAATATGAAATAGACATGCAAATTAACTGTGGTAAGGTATTAAAAGTATATAAATGTTGGCTAAAATGGTTAACTATTCCCAATGAAAAAGGATAACTACAATTCAACAGAATTAAACTTCAGACCCAAGGGTAACAAAAATATAGATCAAAATAGGATGGTCTTCACTAAAACCTTCCAAGAAATCATTGTTTTATGGGATGACACTATACAAATAGTATTTCTAGGGCCTAATGCTGTTATCAACAAAATAGCAAAGTCCAAAGCCAATGCAAAGTCTACATGAACACTTTATATTTTAAATAACACAAAATGCTTATAATCTTGGATATTATGGCTTCATTTCAATAATATTAAAACTTCAATTTGGTTTAAAATATTCCAGTGGGAAAACTTCTATGAATATTTAAGTATTCATTACATATGTTGACTCTAAATTCCTTCTCTACACACTGAAAATCTAAATGATTGCAGTTGAATATCTAAAAACCCAGATATTGTATGTGATTGTGTGTATATGTGCATCTGAATATAATATGAAGTAATATAATTATATTCTGCAACAATTATTCTAATAATTAATAAACAGCTAAATCCTAAATCTGTATGTCTAGAATCCGTATCTTTTTTCCAAACTTTAGTATTGCATGTTTTTCATCTAGATGCCTCACCTGTCTTTGTCCTAATATATGAAAGACCTCCTAATTCCACCCTTCTCCTTGCCCCATACATAATTTTTCACACAAATGTTAGAATGGATAATAAATTGTATATATAATTAACCAATATTTTGGCCATAGTTTGTGCAATAAAGTCTACATTCCCTATCTTAGTCTACAAATTCATACTGGATTTGTCCATGGATGCTCCTCCTACTCCATCAGTCTCATATCACTCTAACTCAGCCAGAGATATTTTAAGCCTTAGTTTCTTTGCAGATGCTCCTCCTCCTTGCCTGGAATGCCAGGCTCATTCCCTTCATGTATCATTGTGCATTGTGCATTTTCAAGGGACATGAAGATCACCTTGTATACAGTATGTTGCCTGATACTCCACTCTCAAGTAGAATATTATTCATCATCTGATATTAAGTTAAATATTTACATCTAACTAGTGTATTAGCCTGTCCGCTACCTGATACAGAAGACTCTGTCTAGCTCATTATTCTACCATTACTATATATTACCACAAACACAATAACTGTTCAATAATAATTCTATGAAAGATGGGCATTTTATAATCTCCTCCACATACATATATTCTGTACTAAGGCCTGAAGAAGCAATTCCAGATTTGGGGGGAAAGAAGTTCTAACTCTTCAAGTCACTCACCTTTTGTATCATAATGACACATTTATTTTTATATTAGAAAGATGAAGCATGTCAACACCTCATATTTTATGGCTACAGAAACAGACTGAGGAATGATCATTGTCCTAATATGGTTCCAAAAAAATATTTTGGGGGGTTGCCTTTTGTTTATGAAAGAGCTTTAATAAATAATTACATTTTCACATAGACAATGGCATATGGAGATGCTGCTAACTTACCAATTCTAATAATCACCAAATAAACTTAGATTTATATTTAGCTTATTACTTACACTAATTTCAACCAAAGTCAGCTGGACATTCAACAGGCTGAGCCAACAATTTAAAAATAATTTCAAATATATGTCTTGTGTAAAGTTTTTATAACCTATCCAAAGTTTTGCCCTCAGTGATCTACTTTTTGTTTTCTGTACTAACCTTTCCCAAATTCTTCCCTTAAACATCCCTCAAATTAGCTGTCTAGATCCCTTTCTGCTTCACCTTAACTGTATATTTTGATTTCATATAGCTGTTGTCATTATCATACAGAGAAGTTCCATTTCAACGGCAACTAAGGGTAGTAAAAAGATTTCTGTCTCAGTTGGGTTTCCTCTATTTAACTGGTCAAATTCAGAACATCTCACAGAATAATAAGTATGTCAGAAAAATGTAAACATTCTTCAGTGTCTTTCTTGGTGTTTTTCTGTTCCTCCACAAGACGTTTTAAACTTGCCTCAACTTTTCAAAATAAACTCGTCTGTCAACTAAACTAACCTAAACTTTTTTTTTTAAAGATTTTATTTATTTATTTGACAGACAGAGATCACAAGTAGGCAGAGAGGCAGGCAGAGAGAGAGAGAGAGAGAAGCAGGCTCCCTGTTCAGCAGAGAGCCCGACATGGGGCTTGATCCCAGGACTCTGGGATCGTGACCTGAGCCGAAGGCAGAGGCTTTAACCCACTGAGCCACCCAGGCGCCCCCTAAACTAACCTAAACTTTTATTAAATTAAATAAATTTTATTCTCTATTCAATAATGAAGATCTATATTCTCCATCAAGAAATGTAAGTTCAGGTTACTGTCAAGCTGTGTTTGAAGCTAACATACAGAAAAGGACCAAAAAAATTAGAATCTGTGTGAAATGGAGCTGCAACCTTGACTTCATATACCTGATCACCATCTTCATTCTAAAATTCCTCTGTAACGTGAGTCAGTAAAACTTCTTTCATATCTAAGCTACCTGAAGTTTGGTTTTTCATTGCCAGCAGTTGAAATTATTCCAACAAGTAATGTCAAAAATATTACCAGAGATAGGTATAGATATAGAAGATATAAATGTCTTATTAGTAGTACAATGTCTGTCTACCTCTCCATGGCATATCATTATTTGTCTTAGGAAGGGAGAAAACAAAAATTATCTTGATAAAAAGAGTGCATAACATTTTTTAAAAGATTTTTAAGTTCTTTTTAAGTTCTTTTTATATGGCTAAATGATATTCCATTATATGGCCATACCACACTTTTTTTTTAAATTCATTCATCAGTTAATAGTCATTTTGATTGTTTCCTTTCTTTCTTTCTTTTTTTTTTTAGTACTAGAAATAATGCTGCTGTGCATATGTGTAAGTTTAGTGTCAGCATCCTGTGTTTTCAATTCTTTTGAGTATATACCTAGGATTGAACTAGCTGGGTCATATGGTAACTATATGCATAAATTTTTTGAGGAACTGCCAAACTGTTTTCCACAGTAGCTTCGCTATTTTATACTCCCACTAGCAATATATGAAGCATCCAGTTTCTCCACACCTTCTCCAACATTTATTATTTTTCATTGTTTCAATTATAGCCAACCTACTGGATGTGAAACATGAGAAACATATATAAACTTGGAAAAAATATGCTAACTGAAAGAACCATGACACAAAAGGCTACATTTCATATGATTCTACTTACATATGAATAGGTAAATCTAGAGAGACAGAAAGTAGATTAGTGGTTTCTCGGAACTGGAGGGTAGACAGAATTAAGAGTGATTGCCAACAGCTGAGAGGGTTCATTTGGTAATAAAAATATTCTGGAATTGAACAGTGGCAATTGTTGCACAACCTCGTGAATATACTAGAAGTTACTAAAAGGTAGTTATGTGAAATTTTATATTATGTGAATATTTCAATAAAAATGAGAAAGAATCAAGCATACAAAGTGAAATAAAAAGTAAAAGAAAGATTCCCTCCTCATTCCCAGTATTCTCTGCAGGGAAAGAAGATAGAGATAAGAAAGAAATATAGCTAGATTTGTGTCATGGTCGTGTTTCTGAGTTTCAAAATTTCATAATGGAGAAATTATTTGCTACACTCTGATTGAAACCCTGGTGGAAGATCAGGAGACTGAAGGCCACTTCTCAATGGTAAAGTCCTCCATGGGCTCTACTACAGCAAGGATCACGGTGACTCCATAAGAGACTTGGGGGCAGTGACTCTCTCAGGGGCTGGATGGAGAAGATGATTAAGACCAGGGCTACCCAGAGTCTCAGTAAGATGTTAAAGGGAATCAATTTGGTCAGAGTGACATAGGCCCTGCCAAAGCCTGGAGAGAAACCAGACTATGAAATATATATTTCAGTCTCAATGCTGAATTTATCCCTTAGTATTCAAGCTAAATACATGAACAGCACAGTAAGTTATAACATGAATGCCATCAGAATATAGAATGACCATTTGATCAAGTGACCTTGTCTTAACCAGAGTAGCAAGTGGCAAGAGGGCAGTCACAGATATGAAAATCTGGACAAAAAGGCCTTTTTTAATTTAATATTCACATTTTGAGGACAGATTGCCACTAATAAATTAAGCTATATTTTTTCTTTCTCCATCTTTCATCCTCATCGCTAGGCAGTGGACTTTGGGTTGATAAAGGAGATTGGTATTCCCTTATTCCCTTTGATATCAACTATGAGAAGAAAAGGGAATGGGATGAGCTCTGAAAGACCGAGAACATATCCAAAAGTGAACAAATTACTTTAACTGACTATTCAGCTTATGCTTCGAAACCAAATCTATTGCCCTCTAGTAGCTTCGAAATCAAATCTATTGCCCTCTAGTATCTGCATTCCCTGAGTTTGAACTAACCTCCTTCAGTAAAGTCACACTGGTAGCTTAAAGTCAGCCACCATCCTTTATGAACAGAGATACTATTGTGGGTAAGAGAAAGTCTAAGGAGAATATCTCGAAAACTGACCTCTTAACCCAAAACACATTGAGTAGTCCAAAGAAATAAGGTATTAGCTTGAAATTATCTTACTGAAAACTCTTATTTTTGTATTTCCCTTGCTTCTTCAGCTCATGAGAAAAATTGGGGCAATTTTATCAAATAAGGTATCTTTTCATTGTCCATTTGAAGACATTCTGAGTTTTTTCAGCTATACATCAAATAAATAAATGTCGCATTTAAGGAGTTTTAATAAAATTTGGAAGCAAACAACTACTGCTGGTGTAAAGAAATACAGAATGCTATTTTCTACTTTCTAAACCAAGAGAAAGATGTAAAAAATATCTGAGGGTAAAAGAAGATTTTTAAAAAATTTGATTATAGTTATATATTTTATTGTAGTAAATACATTATTGTAAATATAATAAAAATGCTCAGTCATGTCAGAGGAATGGATAGGGACATAACACACACACACACACACACACACACAGGAATATCATTCAGCCATGAAAAATAAGGAAATTCTGCTATTTGCAATAATGAGGATGAACCGAGAGGATATTATGTTCAAGTGAAATAAGCCAGGCAGAGAAAATCAAATACTGCAGGATCTCATTTACATATGGACTCTGGAAAGAAGAGAAGAGGAGAGGAAGGAGGAGGGGAGGGGAGGGGAAGTCTGGGGAAGGGAGGGGAAAAGGAGGAAAGGGGAGGAAGAGAAGAGAGGAGAAAGAGTTGAACTCTTAGTGGTGGTTACCAGGGGTTGGTGGGGGTAGAAGAAATGGGGAGATGCTGGCCAAAGGGTACAAAATTGCAGTTAAGTAGAATGAGTAAGTCCAGAGATTGAATGTAGAGCCATGATGACATTACTTAATAATACTGACTGTGAGTTCATATGCTAATTAGCTTGACTGCCATAATCACTGCAATGTGTGTGTGTGTGTGTATCTATTTATCTATCTATATATCATACATATATATATAACATATGTTGTACACTTTAAATGTATTCAATTTTTATTACAATATAAATGAGATAAATAAATGAACAGTCCATCAAAATTCTATCAGAAAAATGTAAGGTGGCTACTTCCATGGAGATCATCAAAAATTATCCAATAAATTTGCATAAATGTTTCATTGTTTGCACTCACAGATTAATATTAGGTGATAAACTAAATATTAAGACCAAAGATACAGAGTATAGAATTTTTTCAGAAAAATGAGCTGGCCAGAAAAACATCAAAAGTAAATTGGCCATGTGAATACTGAACTACCTACATACCACTTTTTTAAAAAGTTGTGTTACTTGGTATCATACAAAAACTTATTAACTTAAAGGCTGCTCTGATATGCAGCTATTTTTTTCTCTCAAAATTATTTCCTGGAATGGCATTTCTGTGTACTCGTTCAATAATAATTTTACTGCCAAAAACAAAACTGTAAACAATATATAACAGCAAAGTTTTCCTTGCATGTATATTTTAAACACATCCTCATTATTTGTCTAATATCTGCTATATGTTTTGGATACTGTAATAATAAGCTATAACTTTTTCTTTATTCTATAATATTATACCATTTCAAAGTTTATTGCACTAAATATTAATATCTTGTTTCATCTCATCTCTCAAAAGAACCATATGTCTGCTTTTTCCAGTCCTTTAATTTTCAGAACACAATGAACTAGATCACCCTTTCTCATTGTATTTCTGGCTTCTCATTTTGCATGGCAGCAAATTTCAGCAAATACTCTCATGCTTCTGCCTATGAATAGTTAGACTGCAAAATAAAGAAAACTGACTTTAGAACTAAATAATGTAGCAATATTTGAGTCCTCTCTTGTGCAATGTCTTAACTGCTTTATTTCCCACACTTGCAGATATTATTGATCTATCCAAATAATTCAAAACAAATAAATCAATACAATGATTGTTTTCATTTATGACACATAGAATACTTTTGTCTGTTTGAGATGCTCATGTGAAAAGGTCTATTCCAACAATGGATCATAATTAACCAAAAAAAAATTATGACTAAAAGATTTTAATGGCCAGGGAATTTAAAGAATCACTTGATTAATTCTACTATGAACCAAAAATTCTTGAGCAATTCACAATAAAAGAAAGGGGAAAAAAAAGAAAGAAAAAATAAAAAATAAACATAAAAAGCAAAAAATAAAACTCAGAAATATCAGTGTTAGAAATATGGTCCAATTAATAAAATACAATATAGAATTAACTAATAAAAGAGAAGTTGTCATATATAAGTTTATTAATTCATCAAAATCCTATTGCTAAGAATAATACAGAATATATCTTTGCCCTCAGAAGTATTCATGTTAGAAATATGAGTAATATGCTTTAAAAACATTTACACCAAATTGTTTTATGGATCATCTATTTTACCATCTAAAAACAATCTCAATTTTATTTATATTATTTAAAATTAAAGATAAAAATTTAAGCAAGTATAACACCTTTTTAAACTCCCTCTTGCTTCGCTTGGGATATAAAATCTATAGAGCAACTTGTATTTTTTTTTTTCAATTTTGTCTGAGAGCATTTTGTTTGAGATTTCTATGTCTTTTAACTGAAGAATAGTTGATACACTATTATGTTAGTTTCAGATGTACAACATAAATAATCTGACATGTGCATACATTTGAAAGGCTCACCATAAGTGTAGTTGCCATCTGTCACCATACAAAGTTATTACAATATTATTGACTATATTCCCTATGCTCTACTTTATATTCCTATGACTTATTTAGAACTGGAAGCTACAACTGATGAGAATTAAATTTAACAGAGTGATTAGATAAAAATATAATATTTAGATTTTATTATTACAACTATTTTTAAGATTTATTTATTTTAGAGAAAGAGAGACAGATAGACAGAGTATGCAGAAGTGTGGTGAGAAGCAGAGAGAGATGGAGAGAAGCAGACTTCCCATCGAGTGGGGAGCCTGACACAGGGCTCCCCTCATATAAATCTTGGGGATGGGGGAAGAAACACTTAACTGACTGAGTTACCCAGGTGCCCCTTAGATTTTAATATTTACTGTTATTGTTTTACAATTTTCTCATTCCTAATTTATATTTTCATTTTATCCATTTTTACATTGTGGTATATTGTACATGAAATTCTAATGAAATGAAATGCACACATCTTAAATGCATAGTCACATGAATTTTGAAAACTGCAAACATGCATATAATACACACATTTATCAAGATCTTGAATATTTCTAGCACTCCAGAAAAATTCACCATGCCTCTTCCCAGTCAATACAGCCAGTCAACAGAATACAGAAAGAATACTGTTATGATTAATAACATATATTACAGAAAGAATACTGTTATGATTAATAACATATATTAATTTTACCTGTTCTAGAACTTCATCTCAATGGAATTCTCTTTTTTTAAGATTTTATTTATTTATTTAACAGAGAGAGATCACAAGTAGGCAGAGCAGCCGGCGGACAGAGGGGGAAGCAGGGTCCCTGCTGAGCAGAGAGCCTGATGTGAGGCTCGACCCCAGGACCCTGAGATCATGACTCAAGCTGAAGGCAGAGGCTTAACCTACTGAGCCACCCAGGTGCCCCATGAATGGAATTCTTAAGTACATTATGTATCTGTGTCTGAATTCTTTCACACAGCACAATATTTTGAGTACATCATCTGAATTAGTTGTTTCTCCCTCCACTCCTTAATTAATCACTGTATAGTGTTCTATTATATCTTTACAACATAACTATAAATTTTTCTGTTGAGGGGCATTTGTTGTATTCCCATATTTGACAATATGAATTGAGCTGCCTGACATTCTTGTTTCACATTCATATACATATGTGCATGTTGATAAATTAATAATATATTAATAAATTCATATATATAAATATAGGCTGGCAATATTTCATAGTTTATGTGTATTAGAATTTCAATACACATTTGGTCATTTACATATCTATATGAAATATATGTTCAAGTCTTTCAGCCAATTTTTATTTTGGTTTTGATCTTTGTTCTACTTTTTCTCTTAACTGCTATATACTGTTGAAATCTTAAACTATAATCTGGATTTGTTAGTACTTTTCTTCAAATCTTTTTATTTTTGTTTTATGTCTTTGAAAGTTCCCTGATTAGGTGCATGGATTTTTGATTGGCATTTTTATTCCTATGAATAAAAATTTGATGGATTTTTGATGGCATTTTTATTCCTATGAAATATCTTTGTTCATTTCTGGGAATATTCATTATCCTGTTTTCTTGGAATGATATTCATATATTTATTTTAGCTTTTAATGATAACTATTTGTAAGTCTTTCTCTATTCTCTTATTTTTAACATCTTTGTCTCATATTAATGTATGCCTTTTTTCAACAGCATAAATCTGGATCTTCCTTTTTTATTCGGTCTGTGTCTACATTAGTTGAAGAGTTTATTCCATTTACATTTATTGTAATTTTCTTATGAGTGGGTAAAACCCAATCTTCTATTGCTTTTCTATTTGCCTTCCTTGTTATTCATTACTTTCCCTTCTTTTCCTATCAGAGAGTTGAAGAAAATATTTGAGTGAAGTGAGGAGACTGTGAGCTCATTTTACTTCCCTTTTTCAGGGATCAAAATCATGCCAGCTTCTTTTCCATATATCATATTTACATATATCATAATTATATATATCATATATATGATATCATATATCATCTATATTTACCTGCCATAATTACATATATCATATTTACATAATCATATATATGATTATATATCAAATATATATCATAATTATATGATTCACATATATATCATATATCATAATTACATAATAGAATAGTTTCAATGCTTTAAAAGTCTTCTATGCTCTTCCTATTCATTCCTCCAACTCCTTCTCCAACTCCTGGCAACCACTAATCTTTTTTACTGTCTATGTATTTTTGATTTTTACAAAATGTTATATAGTTATATAGTATTTACACTTTTCAGATCGTGTCTTTCAGTTAGTAATATGCATTTAAGATTCCTCCATATTTTTTCATGGCTTGACAACTCAATTCCCTCTCTCCCTCTCTCTCTCTTCTTTTTATCATTGGATAATATTCTTTTGACTGGCTGTACCCCAGTCTAATTTATCCATTCACCTCCTGGAGGACATCTTGGTTGCTTCCAAGTTTTGGCAATTATGAATAGGTCTGCTATAATTATAATTATCTAAAGTTTTTGTGTGAATATTAATCTTTAATTTCTTTGAGTAAAAAGCAAGTAATGGGACTGCTAGATTGCATGGTAAGAGTATGTTTGTTTTGTAAGAGGCCATCAAACTGTTTTCTGAAGTGACTGTATCATTTTTATGTTATAACCAACAAGGAATAAGAGTTTCTGCTGCTCCACATTCTTTTTTTTTTTTTTTTAATTTTTAATTTCTTTTCAGCATAGCAGTATTCATTGTTTTTGCACCACACCCAGTGCTTCATGCAATCTATGCCCTCCCTAATACCCACCCTCTGGTTCCCCCAACCTCCCACCCCCCTGCCCCTTCAAAACCCTCAGATTGTTTTTCAGAGTCCATAGTCTCTCATGGTTCACCCCCCCCCTTCCAATTTCCCTCAACTCCTTTCTCCTCTCCATCTCCCCTTGTCCTCCATGTTATTTGTTATGCTCCACAAATAAGTGAAACCATATGATAATTGACTCTCTCTGCTTGACTTATTTCACTCAGCATAATCTCTTCCATTCCTTGGGTATTCATCCTTTCTGATGCTCCACATTCTTGTCAGCATTTGATGGAGACAGTGTTTCAAATTTTGACCATTCTAATAGGTGTGTAGTTATATGTCATTGTTGTTGTTTTAAGTTGCATTTTCCCGATGATGTCAGTTGTGGAGCATCTTTTCTTATGCTTATTTGCCATCTGTAGGACTTAGTTGATGAGGTGTATATTAACGTCTTTGTCCTAGATTTGTTTTTTAAGATTTTATTTATTTATTTGACAGATATCACAAGTAGGCAGAGAGGCAAGCAGAGAGAGAGAGGAGGAAACAGGCTCCCTGAGGAGCAGAGAGCCTGATGCAGGGTTCAAACCCAGGACTCCGGGATCATGACCTGAGCCGAAGGCAGAGGCTTTAACCCACTGAGCCACCCAGGCGCCCCAAGGTCGTTGTCCTAGTTTCAAATCGAGTTGATTGTTTTCTTATTGTTGAGTTTTAAAAGTTCTTTATATTGGTAATATTCTATCAGATGTGTCTTTTGCAAATATTTTTTCAGTTTCTGGCTGTTTTGTCATTATCTCTGCAGAACAGACATTTTTAATTTTAATTAAGTACAGCTTATCAATTATTTTTCTTAGGGTTGTATCTAAATAGTCATAATGATATTCAAGGTCATCTACATTTTTTCCTGTGTTATCTCTACAAGTTTCATAGTTTTGCTTTTTGAATTCATGTCTGTGATCCACTTTTAGTTCATTTTTCTGTAGGGTACATTCTATAGATTCATTTTTTGCAAGTGGATATCTAGTTGTTCCAACACCATTTGTTGAAGAAACTATGCTCCATTCTTTGCTCCATTTTATCATTTTTGCTCCTTTGTCCAAAATCAGTTGGCTACATTATCTCCAGGCTCTCTATTCTGTTTCATTGATTAATATGTTTATACTTGCAACAATATAACACCATATGGATTACTGATTTAAAATAAATCTTGAAGTTGGGAAGGGTCAGTTACCCAACTTTGTTCTTCTCCCTCAATATTAAGTTGGTTTTTGCCTCTCCAAATCAACTTTAGAATCAGTTTGTTGATATCCACAAAATAACTTCCAGGGATTACACTGAATCTACCAATCAAGTTGGGAAGAACTGATATCTTGACAATGTTGAGCCCTCCAATACATGAGCATAAAACATCTCACCATTTATTTAGTTCTTTGATTTATTTCATTAAAGTTTTATAGTTTTACTCATATATATCTTGTACATATTTTGGTTTGACTTATACTTAAGTATTTATTTATGGGGAGTAGTTGTGTACAAGATGTGTTTTATTTTCAAATTAAATTTGAAACTTGGTCATTGATGATATATAAGATAATATTTGACTTCTGCATATTCACTTTATATCTTACAAGCCTGCTTTATGTTATTAGTTCCAGGAGTTTTTGTCGATTTTTTTAAATTATGTACATAAATGATCATGTTATCTATGAATAGTGATGGCTCCCCTCCCCATCTATATACTTTTTCTTTTCTTCTCCTGCTGTGTTAGCTAGAACTTCCAGTACAATATTGAAAAGCAGTGGTAAGAGTAATGAGAGGCAAGAATGTCTTGTACCTGATCTTTATATGAAAACCTCAAGTTTGCAACCATAAATATAATGTTGGCTACAGGTTTGCTATATATATTCTTACCAAGTTGAGGAATTTCCTGTCTATTCATTGTTTTCTGAGAGTTATTGTCATGAAAGGGTATTCAATTTCATCAAATGCCTTTTGTGTCTATTGTTATTATCTATGAAGAAATAATTGCTATGTCTCCTGTATACCAATTCATTCCATCTTGTTTTTATATAAATCCATTAGAAAAAAAACTAAATGGAAGAGTAAGAAAATGATATTCATAGGCAGGACACAGAAAAAATATAAAATTAAACAAAATAAAAATAAAGTTCTTCCAAATGTAGGAAAATGCTCTGTCTCACTCAATCTAAAGAATATGTGAAACAAAATAACAAAGTACTAGGTTTTACAGTTCAGGGTAAAATAAAATTTGCACACATTTGGTAAAACCAAGTGTTTATTCAGATATGAGAAAATAGGCACTGGTATTTTTTTTGTTGTCAGTGTCAACTGTGGCAAACATTTTGGAAGCTGATTTGGAAATCACTAGTAATTCATCCATCTAGGAAGATACATTAGTTTGCTATGATATAAATGAATGGATATTATGGTAGCATCATTTCAATATCATCAGTTTGTAGATAAAAATAAATCTGTCTAACTAGGACTAATTATATTAACCATGGTACAGTTTTAAGTTGGAATACTGTATATATTTTAAAGCAAATGATTTACCTCTATCTGTTGTGATACGAAAATTTCATAAAATAAGTTGGTAACTGGAAATCAGGTGACACAATAACATGGATAGAATTTTGTTTTAAAATTTTAACATGCAGACATACACAAATTTCTGGTTGAAAAGATCAGTAAGTTCATAGGGGAATTGTGGCATTTATTCTATTTTTTGGTCTAAATTCTTTTATTCCATTTTTTACTATTACTTTCTATTAAACTTATAATAAACAAACGGTGATTTAAAACTATATTCCATTTAAATCTATTTAATTTTATGTTACTAAGTAATTTCAAGGTTGGGATAAGGACTAATTGAATGCTTAAGTCAATTTGCTTTTCCCAGTTCATGAGCTGAGCTCTCATGATTTAGTCAGTTAAGACTCCAAAATAAGAGAAGCAAAACAGTACCAGGAAAATATTTTTCCTCAGATAAATCACAAAAGTCGTGACATCTGTTGGCAAATATGTAAAGATAAAGAAAGAATCACACAGAAGAGCATCAAAGAGTAATTCTCCCCCCTCACAAGGAATATATTCCAATTTTCTATCAAACATTAAGTGAAAATAAATGGAAATAAAACTGTAATGACCTGGGTAATATGAAACTGTATACATCATTTATTATGAAGAATACAGAGTGACATCATTAACAAAGATAATAGCAGGCCATTAAGAAGAGGAGATTATAGGGGCACCTGGGTGGCTCAGGGATTAAGCCTCTGCCTTCAGCTCAGGTCATGATCCTAGGGTCCTGGGATTGAGCCCCTCATCACATCAGGATCTCTGCTCAGCAGGGAGCCTACTTCCCCTCCTCTCTCTGCATGCCTCTCTGCCTACTTGAGATCTTTGTCTGTCAAATAAATAAATAAAATCTTTAGGAGAAAAAAAAGAAGAGGAGATTATAACATTTGAATCTCTGGATCATGTCCCCTTCTGTCCTTCCTCTATAATGAGGAATATAATCTATACATATAGAAATGACTCATAGTTTTGGAATATAAACTATCTGAATAGATCCTGGCTCTTGAAAACAATGTTATAAGTGATTCAAAGTTGGAGATGAGGAAGTTGACGTAAAAATAAGAATGCTTATCGAAGTTTATATGTAATATCTTGAATTTAGCTTAAAAATGGCTAATATGCAGAAAAGACAGTTCCAAAAACCATCTTGAATTTACTATTATTAGTAACTATAATAATTTGAGTATTTATTTCCCCTCAAATATCATAAAATATGTAGTTTGTTTCTTCAGAAGCTTATTTCTTGGGATTTTTATCTTTAATAATTTTGTTCCAAATAGGCATATCTTTTATCAAATAGTCTCTTTACAAAATAAGGGATTATTATAAATTCACTTATTTTCAAATATTATGAGTTGGCTATTTTGGTTTCCCTAATACGGTATGGAGATGCACGAGGAGCTAGGGAATCACTATTGGTTGGCTTTCTTTTGTGAGAATTAACTTAGAATTGAAAACAAACATGGCTTACTATTTAGAAATCTGATTCAATAGATTACTACTTGTAGAGCCAGGTTTTAAAGTAGTTGACATTTATAGAGTATTTGTTTTATTCTATGACATTTTTCTTATTCTATGCCAGGCTCTATATATACATAAAGTGATGCCCACTTTATTTATAACAACTCACTTGTTCCTCCATAAACCTTCAGCATTAGGTAACATTATCCTTGCTCACAGATGGGAAAACTGATTTAGAAAAGTAACTTGCCCAAGGTAGTAGTACTTATAAGTCACAGAGCCATGTTCAAACCTAGGCATTTTTTATTACAAGGCCCAATCTTGGGTTTTGTAATAAAAGCACTCTATAATGCTTTCTCCAGTTAAACATTCCTAGATCAGTAGATGAACTTATGAATACTGACCCACTGCTGCTGAATACTAGTTTTTCAAACCTCTGTATTATGGAAATTTTCAAACATACACAAAAGGGAAGAAAAAATATTATGAGTCCCAAGTGTCCATTATCACACAGAGTGAACAATCTGTGCAAATTTATACAGATTTAGTATTAGATGATATTAAGAAATTATTAACTTTATGAAGCATTCTAATTTTTTAATATCTTCTAACACCCAATCCCTGTATATTATCCTCAAAATTACCTTTTTTTTTCTTGTTCAAATTTTTAGATCTTTTATGTCTTAGGTGACCCTGAACTTTTCCTCCACTTTTCTTCAAATCATTTATTTAAGGACACTGAGTCACTTCTTTCTTAAATACCCATGGTCTTGATTTGATTTCTTGCATTCCTATGGTATCATTTAACACGTTTCTCTATCTTTCAGATTTCCTGAAAACTGGTAGTTATAGCCTTGAAAAATTCAAGTTCAATTCTTTTAGAAAAAAACATTTCTTAAATGGTGTGTGTTCTTTCTAGAGCATCATATCAGGAGGCACTTAATGTATGTCTGTAACCCTTTGACTAATATTCAGGGGTTGTCATACAGATTCATCTGTCATGAAGTTGCTCAATCAACCCTTCACCTAATAGTTTTAGTAGCCATTGTTGCTTTTACCTAGATGCATTATTTCATTAGTTGTTTTGAAGTATAATTCACATGCCATAAAATTCACACTTTTAAAGTGTATGTTCCAGGTGTTTTTAGTATATTCAAAGGGTTGTGACACTAAGAGCATTATCTAATTCCAGTTTGTTCTAATGTGCTCTCTGTCTCTATGAATCTGCCTATTTTGGATATTTCATATAAATAGAATCATGAAACATGTAGTCTTTTCCGTCTTTTTCACCAGCAACTCATGTTGGAGCATGTATAAGTACTTCACTTTTATCGCTGGCAAATATTCTATTGTATGGATATATCACATTTTGTATATTCATTGATCTGTTGACAGAGCTTCAAGTTGTTTCTACTCTTTAGTCTTGAATAATGCTGCTCTTCAAATTTTTCACTAAATTTTCACATAAATGTCTCTCCATGATCCCTTGATTAGGAGGATGAGATTAGGGCTGTAGTCTAAGTTCCACAGCTGCAGATAGGCTCTATTCAAACTGCATAGTAAGATAGAAGTTGGAACTGATGGATAATCTATATTTACTATATTATATTTAGCATCTCTGCTGTCTCCACCTAATCTTGTGTTCTATGTGAAAAGTGTGGTGAATGAACAAATGAGAGCCATTATTACATAAAAGATTGTGATCCATGGGATACTTCTCATTGCTATAAAACAACTTGAAAGTCACAAAAACAGGGGAAGGCATATCCCTAAAGCACTAATAAACTTGGTTAGTATTTATTTGACACAACATGCTAACACAAGGGTGTAGACCATTCCAGCCTTCTTCCTCCATCTTTGTAAGCAACACTATTTGATGAATTATATAGTGCTTACTCAAGGATACTAATCAAGACAGAGACATCTTGTTGCCTGGGATGGGTAGAGCGAGAAGAATTAAGGAAGAATTGGGGGGGAAATTTTCCATAGTAACACAACAAGACTATAATGAAAAAGTTACCAATACTTTCATAGATACTGTAGATAAAATGTTTGTCTTAAAAAGTCTTTAAAAATAGTCATAAGCATTTTAAGAAGACAATATAAAACAAAAAATATATAGATGGTGGAATAATTTTGACTATTATGGTATTAAATTTATAACTAACCACTAATGAGTCCTTGTGGTTTAAAGCTTAAAATTAAGATTTAATATTAAGTGCCAGCATGACATGTTAGAGTATTACAGGGTCCCAATGACCCAGCCACAAGTTACCACTTTTCACCAAGAATGCCCCATTAGAAAAGGCTCTCCACTCAGCTAATTCCACTAACAGCCAGACCAGCCATACTCTACTGGGTCCCCAACCTAATGGATTTCACATCTCCACCAGCCTGTGAAATTACTCAATGAAGCCATTTATGTCTCCCTGTAGAAAACAGGTGTCACCTACCCTCTTGTTACTATAAAGCCAGCCTCCCCTAGTCCTTTCTTGTTTACTCTTCCTAAGTATAACCCCTGTATGGCCCTGCATGGATCCTTGTTCTCCCTGAGGCGAGTATATACACCTAGTAAAACTGCTATTGATATTATCCATCTAGTGTCAGATATTGTGTTTTTAGCCATCTCACACTATTTAGGACAGGGATCCTTCTCTTAAGAACAGAATGAAGAGGAGGTGATTCAAACAATCTTGAGTGCTTCCCAGAAGACATATGTATTATGAGAGGAGTATTAATTATTCTAGTGCTGTGGCTGATTGCTTAATGTATGTTTTTCTTTATACCTAAAAAATCCTCTCCTATTGTCACTTACAACTGAAATACTTGTTTCTTTTAGAAAATGGTAGTTATCTATACAGAACACAATTTCTACGAATATCCAGCTTCACATCTAATTGCTTTATACCCAATACCTTGCCTGCACCCCTATTATTACTGATGAGAGGCAAGGATTCCTAGAAAAGGCCAAACTTGGCACTTGCACACTAGCGTCCATCTCTTCTTTCCTAATCAAGTCACCACTCCTTTTATTATTCCCTTTATCTCCTGCATCTTCACATCCTCTCTTCATAAAATTTTTAAAGATCTTATTTATTTATGAGAGAGAGACAGAAAATGCAGAGGGAGGAGTAGAGGGAGAGGGAGAAGAAGACTCTGAGCTGAGTGCCAAGCCCATTGCAGGACAGATCTCATGAGATCATGACCTGAGCCAAAATCAAGAGTCAGATGTTTAACTTATTGAGCCAATCAGGCACCCCCTTCACATTTTTCAAAAAGCAAGCAAAATATCTGATCATTACTGCCATATTAAAAAACAGCAACTAAGGGCCTCTTTTTTTTTTTTTTTTTCTAAGAGCCTCTTTTGATTCCAATGTTCCCAAAAGCTTCCATCCAATTTCCATGTACATTTTGTCTTCTCTCTTTCAATGTTCTCTTTCTTACTCAATCCAGGGTTTTACTTCAACGAACAGAGTTGTAATAATCATCATCAATGAACTGTGTGATATTAAATGCAAAGGTCACTAATCAGCCTTAATGTTACTTAATGACATTAAACATGGTAGATTTTTCTCTTCCTTACTGCAACACTTTCTTTTCTTATCAACCAATGTATCACATACTCCTGGTTCTCTTGCTTTTTGAGTATTCCTTCACAATTCCACCAGGTATTCTACTGATGGTTATTTCTCATCTAGAACTACCAGTGCAGAAGGGTTCCAAAATTGTATTTAAACATATTTTATTTTCTATTTCAATTATCTTTTTCCCCAGGGCATGGAAATATCTTTCATTCTTTGGCAATTCCCTAATTTATATTTTAGGTTAGTATCTACTAGGCTTCGAGATCAAATACTCAACAGAGTGACAAGTGCCATGTGTATATTAAATAAACACCTCATAATTAAGAGATCCAAAACTAAACTTATCCTTCCACCACTTTCACCTTATCTTCACACACTCTCTTTTATCTCAGAAAATGGTAACCTAATATGTCTACCTAATTTAGCAAAAAAAAAAAAAAAAAAAAAGGAAAACAAATGAAAAATTGAGTCTTTCCTCAATTTTCTCTTTCAAAAATTCCCATTGTCTCTACCAATAATAATTATATATTTATGTCTGAATTATTTTAAAAGCTTTTAAATCAGACTCCATGCTTCCCCTACCTCTTCCCTGTCTTTAATTCCTATTTCCTTTCTTTATGAATTAAAAGAGGTTTAGTTCATACTCAGTGTTTGTTTTTAAAATTTAAATTAGATTATCATTCCTCTCCTCAAACCACTCAAATAATTTCCTATCATCTCAGATAAGGATCTAGAGTCCTTTTAATTTAATTTAAAGCCTTGTTATTTCCTTTCAGCTTATATAATTGCTTAAAAATATAAATACCTAAGGATAAATCTAACAAGTTTGGTATTAATGCAAGGGTTTAAAATGACCAAAGCAATAGTAGAGAAAACCCAGAAACAAACTCATACATACACACAAACTTAACATGCAATGGAAGTAGATAAGTTCTAGTCTTTTAAAACAAAACAAATGCTTTTAGTGAAATTAGTAACCTCCCAACAAGTGAAATAAAATTGGACTACAATCATACACACACAACCACACCGACCACAAAACTTCTCATAGATTTACCAAAAAATATTATTAATACTTTAAATATAAAACAGTACCCTTATGAACTCATGAAATTTTACTAAACAGAACACAAAAATAGAAACCAGGGAAAAAAAGTCTGATGCATTTAGCTACATTAAAATTAAGACCAGGGCACCTGGGTGGCTCAGTGGGATAAAGCTTCTGCCTTCGGCTCAGGTCATGATCCCAGGACCCTTAGATGGAGCCCACATCAGGCTCTCTGCTCAGTAGGGAGCCTGCTTCCCCCTCTCTCTCTGCCCGCCTCTCTGCCTACTTGTGATCTCTGTCAAATAAATAAAATCTTAAAAAAAAATTAAGATCATTTGTTCACAAAAAAGACTAAAAAGACAAATTTGATATTTTAGTTACCTACCAATGGATATAAAGGATCCTAAAACTAAGTGGTTTAGAAAAACAAGAATGTAGTAATTCTTAACTTCTTCTGTTCTACATGATATAGCTAAAGTCACTCAGGCAGTTTGACTTAGTTGGAAGCCTAGCTGGGATTGGAGCATCCTAGATGGCTGCTCATCCTTTACAATCTCTCCCCAATTGGCCTCTTATCATTCTTGGTCCAGCTTATTTATAGTATGGCAGCTGGTATCCAACAGGAAACAATGCAAGAAGATAATTCCAACATACAAGTGTTTATCCGACTTCTGCTTGATAATACCGCATTGGCCAAAACAAGTCAATTGGCTAAGCAAAAACAATGCAGGAGGATATTACTGAAAGGTGTCACTATGGGAGGCCTACTGTTGCAGGACACCATGTAACAGTCTATTGAAATCTGCTCTCTGACTCCTAATGACTCACATCTTTTCCACATATGCAAATCATACTCAGTGTCCACAAATTCCCTAATGTCTCATCCTACTGTAGCATCAGACATCATCCTGCAGTCTAGAATTTCATCATCTAAATCAAGCCCAGATGCACATGAGTTTTTGTTGGGGAATTCCTCAAGTGCAGCTCTCTTTATATTATTTTGCAGGAACAAAGATCTTTAGACTAAGAATGAAAAAAATCTCTGGCCTTCTTAACCCCAACAAAAATTGATGAGTTCAAAATAGAATACAACATGGCTGGTAACCAGTACAGAAACTTCCAAAAGGTTAAGGTCCAATAAAAAAATGCTTATAAAACATACGTTTATATCATCCTAATATAGGATGTCAAGTGATCAAAAATGTACATGGCCAAATTCAGAAAGTGTGGAATGGTACTACATACTCAGAGTTTGAGTACATGAAAGTATGTTTCAGTGGGAATCACCAAGATAGAAGTCTACTGTATTTGGTAAAGATATATATTAAACTTATTCCTAAAGATAAATATCCAGAACAAAGAATATCTACAAAACAACAAGAACAAGCAACTCAGTGGGGAGAAAAACAGGAAAAGATGTTAATAGGAATTTCAAAGAATACATAACACAAATGGTCCACACACAAAGAAATGATATTTAAAGTAATCAATAGAAAATACAATACAAACTAAATCCACAATTATGTAAAATGTTTCATGTGCCAATTATATATTATGTTTCACTGTCAAAAAAAATTGACAAAGTAAAATGCAGTTGAAGAGATACAAGCTATATGATATATGAGGATATATAGTATATTTATATTTCTCATTTGGAGGAGCAAAATTTTTAATAAACTTTAAAAAAATTTGATATTACCACACAAGAGGTGAACATGAGTATATCCTAGGATTCAGAAGCTATATTACTAGGCTATATTTACCCTTAATAACTCATACACATAGCCTAAGAAATATATGTAAGAATATTTATAATAACATTGTTCTAAAAAGTAAAATACTTGGAAGACAATGGAATGTTCAACAAGAGTTAAACACATTTTTAAAATATATGAAATATTTACACAATAGAATAATAGCAGTTAAGCTGAATGAACTGGTATATTTATCAGTGTTATTTTCACTTCAAAAATAAAACACTGAGTAAAACAAGCATGTCACAAATGAATATATGGCATGAATTTATTTGCTTGAAAATTTTTGTGTAGTGCTTAGAAATAACAATATATGTAATAATCCTGTAAAAAAACATAATGAACCAGACACAATATTTAGTAATGATTACCCAGCAGTGGGGGGAATAAGAAGGGAGCTCTTAGGGGGGCCTCTTAGATTTTAGGAAATTCCACTTATTGGCCTGAGTAGATGGTGCACAATTTTTAAAATTTTTGTTCATTATATTGTTTTTAATGCAAGCTCCTTTGTTTATCCTTTATAAACAAAACATATATATATGTATATATATATATATTTGACAGACAGAGATCACAGGTAGGCAGAGAGGCAGGCAGAGAGAGAGGAGAAAGCAGGCTCCCAACCGAGCAGAGAGGCCGATGCAGGGCTCCATCCCAGGACACTGGGATCATGACCCAGACTGAAGGCAGAGGCTTTAACCCACTGAGTCACCCAGGCGCCCCAACAAAACATATTTTTTAAAATGATAGATACTGAAGGCAAATGAAATCCATTATGTGCTTAACTGCTCATATTGAAAAGCAAAATGAAATAGAACACACACATACATAAGGGGTTAAAAAGAAATAATGGTTGGTTAAAGACTTGAGATAAGTCATAATGAAGTATCATTCACCAGAAAAAAAAAAAAAAAATGATGATAAACATCAGGAGACTAAGCTTAAAAAAGAAAGAAGAGTCATGAACACATGAACAAGAAAAAAAAGCTAATTAAAGCAGGCAAAATGCTGGTTCACTTCATATTTCTCTATAGCAATATTCAAGGGATTTAATGTAAACTGTAAATTAAAACCTACAATGTTTTATATAAAACAATTTAAACCAAGAATTTTATTTTCTAAAACTTAATTCTTTTCTTTTTTTTTTGAAAATGTAATTAAATATATTCAATATTTTGTTAAATATTTAAGTAAAAAAGAAACTATTAGCAATTCTAACACTCAGCATCAATTTAATTATATAAACTGAAAAATATTGCATAATTCTTTTCAAATGCCTCATGCAAATGTTTTTGTTTTTGTTTTAAATTTTTTATATTTTATAAACATATATTTTTATCCCCAGGGGTACAGGTCTGTGAATCACCAGGTTTACACACTTCACAGCACTCACCAAAGCACATACCCTCCCCAATTTTCTAAAACTTAATTCTAAGAAAACTATAGCATAAATACATGAAATACACATATAAATGGTTGAATAGATAGATATATAGAAATAAACCAATTAAATTCAGCCATTCAAGATATGATTAAAAGCAGAGGGAAGAGGAAACCATACTGAAAGGGTATTTGTGGTTACTAAATGAATTCAAATAACTAAGATTAAATAACTGTTGGGGGTGGTACCCGAGTGGCTCAGTCAGTTAAGTGTCTGCCTTGGGCTCAGATCAGGATTCAGGTTTTAGGACTGAGCTCCCTGCTGGGCAGAATCTGCTTTTCTTGCTGCCCCTTCGCCTCCCCTCCTGCGAGCTCGCGTGCGCGCTCTCTCTCTCTCTACCACTCAAGCTCTCTCTCTCAAACAAATAAAATCTTTTAAAAAATAATTAATCTCACAAAACAAACTGAGGGTTGCTGGGGGAGGGGGTTTGGGAGAAGGGGGTGGGATTATGGACATTGGGGAGGGTATGTGCTTTGGTGAGTGCTGTGAAGTGTGTAAACCTGGTGATTCACAGACCTGTACCCCTGGGGATAAAAATATATGTTTATAAAAAATAAAAAATTAATAAAAAAATAAATAATTTTTTAAAAAAATTTAAAAAAAGATAAAAAAATAATTATGATAATTGTTTGATTGATAAAATATATTTAATTCCTGGTCAGTAAAATAAAAATAATAATAATAAAGTAATAACAGCAGTGTAAATCTGCTAATTTCTTCCTTAATGAAGCTGCATGCTTTATAACTATTATATATACAAATAAGCTTTAAATATAAGCTTATAAATGAAAAAGCTTTTAACTTTTTAAATCTTACATAACTTAAAATTTTCATTATAACTTTCCCTGATTTAGATCAGTGATTCTCAACTCTGGTTACATGTTAGAATAACACTTAAAACTCCCGATAATTCAGCCACACCATCCTAGATCAATTAAATCAGAATTTATGGGGTAAAACTCAGGCATCAGTAATTGTAATGTTCTCTCTGATGACCCAATGTAAAGCCACACAGTTCTGGATATGTTTTCTGAATTTAAACAGACATATTACTATATGTCTTGTGGTAAGAAGATTTATCTGAAATTCATCAATTTCTGTACTTTGTCTTTAGCTTTATTTGTTAAATGCCATTGCATTTTAAGAATTTTTCTTCTAAAGCACTATTCTCTTTGTATATCTTCAAATATCTGTCTACCTATATATCTTTATCTTTATAACTTTTTATGTGCAATAGAGAGATATTCTCTATACTATAAATGAATTTTGTCAAAGACTGTCTTCAAGTGTTAGAATTTTGGTGTGAATTTTTAATTTTAGGTACTTTTTTCCCTTTTCTTGACATTTTATAGCATATATGCTTCATTTTTATAAAAATATTAGTCTCTTTGAAATTTTATTTTTGAAGTTATATTGAATTATTTCAGTTTCATATTATTTGTTAGACAACTGCTCATATCTAAATTTATAATTACAGTTCTTTGAAAGATTAAATATTCACTTGCTAAAATTGAAAATATCATTTTATTAAAAGTATTTGACAGTAAAATACCTGTTTGTCTACAATTTTGTTCCTATTTTTTACATGCATGAAACTAGAACAAGGCAATAGGTGTCTGCAGTTAATTTTAACATTTCACAGCTTGCACTGGTGAAAATATATGTATCCATGATGTGATAGTTAAATGGGTATACATCACAGTTAAAAGAAGGAAATGAATATCCATAATTAAATTTTTATATGTTATAGCTTGCAGTGGTGAAATAAATATCTGTCAATGACATGAATGCTAAATGGTTATGTGTCAGCATCTAGAGTACAGAAATTAATATCCTCAATTAAATGTCTATATATTATGTAAGATTTTGACACAGAAATTCTTTACAACATGAAATTCTTTTAAGACCTTTTCTATCTTAGGAAAGATAAGATCGGTGTATTTGCCCCTTTTGAAAACATGGAAAGGGTGATTTGAGGGAATTTAATTCACAGAATGTTTATGATTTTTAAATAGTAAATGAGCCATAAGTCACTTCACATCTCCTTATGATTTTAATTTCCTAGCACTAGAAAAGTTGAATCTCTTTTCCTTCTCATTTTTAGCTCTCTATATCAGTCATCTCTGACCATTTTCATTTCATTAAAAGTTAATAGGTTAAAAAGAAAGCTGCATACAATCATAAGAAAGACTCTACATAACAAAATTAATCAAGAGAAAATATTTTGGCATATTACAATTTCTTCTGTATAGTATTAATGCTGTGAAAATAATTCAAAAAATTTTAAAACATCTTGTTCATAGAGAAATGATATGTAAGTATTTAAATATCTTTTAGTACTGCAGAGAACTCCATCTCCCTTAGAACTCTTACTGGTGGACATTTCAAATAGCATTGCCATAGGTTCAGGCACAAAACTGAAATTCACTTCAACACTCTTTAGTTAACAATCTTTTTTTCTTTCTTTCTTTCTTTCTTTTTTTAAATATTTTATTTATTTATTTGACAGACAGAGATCACAAGTAGGCAGAGAGGCAGGCAGAGAGAGAGAGAGGAGGAAGCAGGCTCCCTGCTGAGCAAAGAGTCCGATGTGGGGCTAATCCCAGGACCCTGAGATCATGATGTGAGCCGAAGGCAGAGGCTTTAACCCACTGAGCCACCCAGGCACTCCATAGTTAACAATCTTTTAAAATGATGTCTGTTTTGAAAATGGTGTGGAAATAGCAAATGGCAAAGTCAGCTCTAGTGGGTTACTTAAGATTCCTCCAGAAATTCTGTTGGGTAATATTTATTAACCAGGAAAATAAGGCAATTGTTACTATAATGTAAGACTAAGCAGGTGGGAAAAACTAATATTGGAAATAATGCAATGTCATTATTCATTGATTCTTAATAGTAAATGCAAACTCTTAACCACATATCAATTATAAATTGTTATTTCTTCTCATGTGCCTTTCACATTAGAAATACATACATACTTATACAACTAAGTTTCAGTATACAGATAGACAAACACACAAAAGCATTTACGCACAGTATCAACTGCTACAAACAGTTTTGTTAATTCACAAGACAATCAGCATTTGCAAATTCTAGTTCCTACTCACCACACCACTTTTGCCTCAAGCTTTCTCCATTTTGATGACAAATCAAGCTATTCCATTGCGGTTTGCATCAGGCAGTGTGTGCACATGTATCCTGGCAACCACATGTGCGGTTGCATTGACCCCCTGAAGCACAGGATGAGAAGAAAATTGCTAAGGTCAAGAAACCAGTTTTAAGAAATAATTGCCATAAGTAATAAAATATTTCTGGGTTGTTTTTGAGCCAGTAGTATTCCCACCAGCTGAATTAATAGGCTCTTAATTTTAGAGATATTTGCCTTTACTTCCTAAGTAAGAATGTGAGGTCACAAAAATGAAATGGGTTTTGGTTCTATGACCACGTACTACAGATCTAGACCCCCAGTATGAACACTTTGAATTCATTAGCTGAGTATTTCTTTATTTTGGCTTGGGAAGTTTTTCCATTGTTATGATTCATATACCAAAATATATCTGGACACTTTGAAAATACAAAATAGTCTAGACATCGTTTAGTTTACATGTGCTAAGAATGCTAAAATGCTGTTGATATTGACCTTAATTACCCCAGCATCCACTTTGGACAGATTGCCCTCTCAACTGCATCAATAATGACTCAAAATCATCCAGTCCCAATTTGCCATAAAAACCACATACCTTCTCTGACTTGCTGCTTACAAGTTGGGAGGGGTCAGTAAGAGACCACTACAAGTTTTCAATAGACCACATTCTATCTTCTGTCAATTTAAAAGGCTAAAAAATGTTCCCTTCTCTCTCATCTAGACATTTTTTTTCTAATAAAAACCTTACATATTAATCATGTCTTGGTATTGATTTCTCAGGAAAACTGGGGTTGAGACATTACTCGGGTCTCACATGTACCACTAATTTATAGTAATCATTATCAAAGCACAGTCTGGAGTCCTTCTAAGGAAATCCATTAGAAAAAGATTAGTAAATGTCTTTTATTCAGTTTTGAATGCATTTCAAAAAAAGTTACTCATTAATACAAAGAAGAATGTGCACTGAGGGAATTTTTTTCTTTCTTCAAATTTTTATTTCAATTCCAGTTCGTTGACATACAGTGTAATGTTAGTTTCAGGCGTAGAGTTTAGTGATTTATCACTTACATACCATATCCAGTACTCATCACAAGTGCCCTCCTTAATGCCCATCACTTTATTTAACCTATCCCCTCACCCTCTTCCCTTGTTTGTTCTCTATGGTTATGAGTCTGTTTCCTGGTTTGCCTCTCTCTTTCCCTCCGCCATGTTCATCTATTTTGTTTCTTAAATTCCACATATGAATGAAATCATATGGTATTTGGTCTTCTCTCACTTACTATATGCTTAGTATAACATTCTCTAGCTCCATCCATGTAAATTGAAAATGATGGCTGAGTAATATTCCATTGTGTATATATACCACATCTTTTTTTTTTTTTTAAAGATTTTATTTATTTATTTGACAGAGAGAAATCACAAGTAGGCAGAGAAGCAGGCAGAGAGAGAGAGAGGAGGAAGCAGGCTCCCTGCTGAGCAGAGAGCCCGATGCGGGACTCAATCCCAGGACCCTGAGATCATGACCTGAGCTGAAGGCAGCAGCTTAACCCACTGAGCCACCCAGGCGCCCCTATATACCACATCTTTACCCATTCATCAGTCAATGGACATTGGAGCTTTTTCCATGAGTTAGCTATTACTGATAAAGGGTGTATGTTTGTATTTTTGTATCCTTTGGGCAAATACCTAGTAGTGCAACTGCTGGATCTTACGGCAGTTCTATTTTTTTTTTTTAAGATTTTATTTATTTATTTATTTGACAGAGAGAGATCACAAGTAGGCAGAGAGGCAGGCAGAGAGAGGGGGAAGCAGGCTCCCTGCTGAGCAGAGAGCCCGATGCAGGGCTCGATCCCAGGATGCTGGGATCATGACCTGAGCCAAAAGCAGAGGCTTCAACCCACTGAGCTATCCAGGCACCCCAGGGTAGTTCTATTTTTATCTTTTTGAAGAATTTCCATACTGTTTTCCAGAGTGGCTGCACCAGTTTGCATTCCCACCAATAGTACATGAGGATTCTGAGGGAAATTTTATAATGGCCTCTAGCATTGGTCTAAAGTTTGCAACCATTTGGTATCAATGAGAATGGACTGTTTATGTAAGCAATCCAATAATTATATTATTAATTTTAAACACTATAAAATTAACTCAATATTTAATAAAAAGAAAATTAAAATTGCCAGTGTTCTCTAAATTGCAAGACCATCCTAATTATTACATAATGTTCTTTTGAATTTTTGAAGATTATAATTGCCTTTGGAAATGTGTTGAAATTTACAGAATTTCTTTCCAATATAATGCTAATATGTATGATTTTGCCCAGCATGTGTGTGTGTGTGTGTGTGTGTGTGTGTGTGCCAGGTAATAGCCCTTTACCTTAGAGAGAGGAAGCATACTGCTTTGTAAGTTGATTTTATTTTTCACTGAGTACATTATAATGATTAGTGCATTATTTTTAAATGCATCATTAAATTATATAAAGTATGCAATCAACTTTATTTAACCAATCTTCCACTGTATTATTTCAAAATACTTTGAATATTACTGTAGTTAAGTATTTGAGCATGTTAATAATTATTTAAATAGGATATATTTCTAGCATTAGAATTCTTAAATAAAAATATGCTTATTAAAAATATATAATACAAAACTGCTCTAGAAAAGGTTAAAGTACTTGTTTGAGCTCTCAATGTCACTAAATATAATTTATTTCATCATTAATAAATTAAAGGTGAAATCTTATTGCTTAAGTATGTATTTCATTGATTTCTAGAGAGGTTCATTTAACCTATCTACTTTTCCCCAACAAAGTTTATTGCTACTTTCTTTTGTGAATTGTGTCTATACTGCATTTCCCTTATTTCTATATAAGAAACTGAATTGCATTAATGGGTTTAGTTAGTTTAGAATACAACAATCTATTCTTATCTTTCTGGAGTGACTTCAATGGTCTATACTGTATTGTTTGAATTACACTTGTTAATATTTAACAAAGTTGCACATCTATAATCAGATTTTAAAAAATTTTTTAATATTTATTTTTGTTAGATTTTTGTATTAGTAGTATGCTGCCTCTGTAAAAATAACTTAAGCCTTGAAAGGATTAAATTTTAGCTTCAATTCACCCCTGTAGTTTTTTTGAATTTTATTTTATTTTTTCAGTGTTCCAAGATTCATTATGTACCACACCCAGTGCTCCATGCAATACGTGCCCTCCTTAATGCCCACCACCAGGCTCACCCAACCCTCCCACCAATTCACCCTTGCAACTGTCTCAGCCTAGACTTCTATGGGAAGAATCATGTTGCTTTTCTTATCTTTCATTCTTCTTACATCTTTGTTAAATTTTCTGGTTTTTTTCATGAGTTCTTAAACCCTAGTTTTTAAAAGCCTTTCTTTCATCCAGACTTTAATAGACATTACTATAGATTTTTGGGGTACTCTGTTGTCATTTTTATTTCTAATCTCAGGTTTATTTCTAAGATAAGGAACTACAGTTTCCAATTTCAATTAATTAGAAAGTTCCTAAATATTGACAAGTAATTTCCAAGCAATAGCAAAAAAAAATAAAATAAATAAATGTGTGTTACACTATCAAGAATAAATTAGAGAGGTGAGATTTGATGAAGAAAAATTAAGAAGATACGTCACTGCTTTTAAGTGTTTGAAACTGAAGATTACTCTATGATTTAGAGTAACTTCACATCAAAAATTAAAATGAGTGATATAAAAGAAGCATAGATTTCTGTTTGGTTTTGCTTTTCTTTTGTCACATCATATGTTATTTTACCACAATTTAATCTCCTATAATAAAAGAGAAGTAAAGAATATGGTCTCTGTTTATTAATTTTGTAATTCCAAAGTAGAATGTCACTAAATTTATAATGCAAAGTAACATATTCTAGCTATAGATCTGTGTCACCTGTACTGATACAGTAGTTGAAGGACTGGTATAGCATAAATTCTTTGAGGAAAGCATACACAAAGGAATGTGGATGGGCCTGGCATTCAGTTCACAGCAGGGAAAGAAAAAAAAGGGGGGGAAATTAAAAAAGGAAAGAATATATTTTTGATTTGATGCGCTGTTAGCAACATTGATAAAGTTCACCTTAAAACGTATTTTTAACAAAGATGATTATTTTTAATTAAGCCAGGAAACCAGGCAGCAGAGATAATCAATTTATGTTAATTGTTTAAAAATTACAATGAAAGTCCATTTCTTAGATTCATTTAGCAATCAACTAACTAACCCTCTGCTATATTTTATAAATTGAACCTCAATAAGAAATATGAATTTATAAATATATATAACTCAAGAGGAAAGGGGAATAAACTATGTGGGAGGAGATTGCTACTCTTTCCTTCTAAATTATAGAAACAATTGAAGTGATAATATTTTGTATTTAGCCTGTTTCCCTTCTAAAAGCTTAAAGCAAGCACAAAGATTAAACTGGGTGTCCTTTTTTTTTTACCATTCAAGCAAACACAAAAATGCATCAAAAATAAAAGACTCATTCTTATTCTGATTGCTTTTCTGATAAATTCTAATCATTGCCAGTCAGTGATTTACCATTTTCTTCATCATATAACAAGCTCTATTTTCTTTAAAAACTGTGTATGTATCTTATCATTGTTCTCTAGTCACTAAGTACAGGTATTTGGCTACTGTCTTGGTGCTCAGCTGATGTTTGTGTATCTCTGTGTGTGTTGAGGCAAGGCCTATTTTTAAGATAAAGTGTTGACAAAGGGCTACTGACCTTCATCTTTAGAGTACCTCTAGTGTATTATTAATAGGGACATTTAACAGAGACCTGAGCTCTTATTAATCAAAATAGCATTCTTATCCAAGAGCTCTTTGGGAGAAGTTATCAATAAAGAATTTTATTGCAACAGAAATTGTGCCAGACCATTAATATAAAACAAATATAGATAGCACTTAGAGATTGAAATTGGAAGTGGATGGGATGTCATTATGAGAAAATGGATTGAAAAATGCTGAATCTCACTAATCCAATTCTTGACAGGCCATAATTTGCAACAGTGACTCTACTTACAAGAGTGCTCTGTAGTGAATTATAGATGGAGGAAAAAAATGTAAATTCTAAACATTTTTGAATTGTCATACCTAATTGTGTGCTGAAGTTTATTGCCTTAACTGGGAACTCTACCTTGAGTTTTTCTCTACAGACAAAGCTTTTCTTCATATGAAATATTTATGTGAATATATAAACCATAATTTCATGTTGCTTTCTAATAAATTGTTGCTTTTTTCACTTAATCTTTAATCCTAAATTACTTTTTAAAACATTTATTCTACAATTATCACTTTTTCTCTCACGTAATTATATTTCACTAAGTGAGGATTCTTTATGTTACAAGTAACAGAAGCCCATTCAACCACCTTAAGGATAAAAAAGTTTAATATATCTCAAAGAACTTAAAACAAGGATATAACTCACATCAAAATCTACTAGGAACCACACATTTAGATGTCTTCAAGACAATATTACTTCTTTTTTCTTTTCTTGATGCATTTCTGCTTCTTTCTTCACTCTTCCTACAGAAAAATGGCTTCTACTTCTTAGTATAGATGGCATTAACAGTCACTGAGGTACGTTATGCTGTACTGCTGGTACTGAAGAAAAACTTTTCTTTCTTGAGCCATCTCTCTCCATATCTGGGTCTCTCTTTCTGTCTCTGTCTCTCTCTTTCCCTCATGTCTTATGTCTTCTTCCCTCCCTTCATGCCTCCCTCTTTCCCTTTTTCTCTCTTCCTTCCTTCTCTGTCCCTCACTCATTCTTTCCTCCTCGCCACTCCATGTTCCAAAACCCTTTGAACTGGGAATAAGTTTATCCCAGATTGTGCCAGGGATTCGCCATGAAACAATTCCAGAAAGAAAATACCGCTTCATTTTTTTTTTTTTTAAGATTTTATTTATTTGACAGAGATTACAAGTAGGCAGAGAGACAGGCAGAGAGAGGAAGGGAAGCAGGCTCCCTGCTGAGCAGAGAGCCCGATGCGGGACTCGATCCCAGGACTCTGGGATCATGACCTGAGCGGAAGGCAGAGGCTTTAACCCACTAAGCCAACCAGGCACCCCAATACTGCTTCATTTTTAATGGCTACTTGAGTAGAGGCCAATCAACAAGACTTAGACAAGGTGGGTGAAATTAGGTGAAAGGTCTATTTCACACAAATACTGCAGACAAAACAACTGGTCCATGACTTAAATACATACCACTAGTGCTATGTAAAATTTTTACCTCTTAAAATACCTTCTCCAGATTTCAACTTCTTTTCTAAGTTATATTAATTATACTATTATATTAATATAAAGTGAATTAATTGTATTATAGTATAATATATTAATTTTCATTTTTATATTAAACTCCAAAATATGCCTCTGTTGGTAAATATTAAACCTTTTATTGTTTCATAGATATCTATTGTTTTGATTTTGTTTTCAAGCTCTCCAGTTAAATCTTCCTTTTCCTTTTCAATTTTTGTTTTCTATTCTTGTATACTTTATTTATTGATGCCCAAATTGGTAGCCCAATGCATCATTTAAAATCCCAAACATACTGTACACCAACTTTGCTGAAGCTGCATTTTTAAGATGAGCCTTTGGGGTATTTTTTGTTTTGATTTAAGGGGAAAAAATAACAGGGTCATTCATGCAAAATTCTGCACACCAAACTAAGTATCTAATTATGCTTTCCAACAGCAGATTGTGCTGTGCTCCAGATGTATGCTCTTAAATAGCTCTTTAATGTGCCACAACTCCAAGTAATGGCATTCTGAAACTTCCGTTTTTTCCCTTGGAAAATCAGTTTATCAACTTTAGTCAAAGAATAAACATATCTGTATCATGACACAATCTACTATGTCAATCATACTTGTGCTTGATACTAGGAGAAAGTCAAGCTTGTGTCATTTTGATGTTTAAGTGGCGTGAGAACTTGCATAGAGTAAGAGGAGATTAAATGTTTCTGTCAACATAGAAATACAAATAGGAATATTTTCACAACATTGCTTATGGAAGTCATAAAACGAGTTTTTTTTTTTTTAAATACACCAGGTTAAAATGCCTGGTTTCAGAAAAATACAAATCGAGCTTCAATAAAGGCTTTATTCTTCCTAAATAGGGCAATTAACCTGGAATGACCATACTTATGTATATTGTAGGTTAGTACGTATGTATACATGCACATATAAATGATTGCTTATGTAAGAGTTTATTTTTAGTATATTATTGGTTCTTTCATTGGTTTTATACTTAGCCTGTTTCAATATCTACCATAAAATACAAATGATTTATTTTTACTGAAGTACTCTCCAACAGAAAATTCTCTACTGTGGCAATTTTGGAAAAGCATATAATATTCCAGATACAAAAATCTTAGCAGTGAAATCAGTTAACCACAAATTGATCTTGTAATTATAAATGCTGCATGTAGAACTCAATACATTTTTAATGCTCAAATTAAGACACACTAATTACACAGTAACTGCTTAAATAAATGGCATATAATTTAGAGTTATGCCAAAGAGTGCTGCTCAGATTTAGATGCTTCTAATCATGGGGGAAACTTGCTCACCGCTGGTAAAATGTTAACTTTGATGAACAAACTGATGATTACCCAAGAAAAGATCTACTAATGGAAACAGTGAGTTCATATAATTTCAGGTGTCTTTCTTTTCTTTTTTTTTTTTATTGACCTATTTTGAAGATTACTTTTAAATTCTTGATTTCAGTTTCTTTTTAATTTATTCAGTGTTTCATAACAACGGGAGATTCCAACTTTGAAAAAGATCTTTCTTAAAAAATCAAATGGATTACTCACAGAAGCAGTATTTTGAATACTAATTATGTTCCAGAGTATAGTAAACAAATAACAGTTTTATTACATGTTGCTTCTAAAACTTAAGAGTTTTCAATGTAATTCAGTGAAAATCTCAAAACAGCATAAGGAAACAGAAAATGTGGATGGGGATTTAAAAAGTTAGTATGAATTCTCGTTCTTGAAGGATAAGAGTTTTCATTAAAGGGGAATAAAAGAGGTAGACAGAAGAAAAGACGGCAGATGGAAGTAAAGAAGATTTATACGAGGAATTCTGTTTTTTTTAATATGAGGAATTCTAAGCAATTTCAAAGTTTATCAAATTTAATGTTCGCCTGCTTTTCTTTAAGACTAAATTCACTTCAAATAAATGACTTTTAGTTTCCTTGATGTATGTTTACTATTAGCTTTCTTTTATGCTTATTATATTTCAGGGAGGTCTTTCTTTGACTCACAAACGGAATAAAGATAAAAGGTGGAAAGAAGGAGCGGTCAACAAAGACCTTCCTGGAGAAGAGTTGAAAGGGAAAGGAAAAAAAAAAAAGATAAAAAGTAATGTGTATATAAGTATGAAAAACTGTCTTAACTGAAATAAGCTGAGCTGTAAGTGAGTTTTTAAAAAATGAAGCAAATTATAAGTGCAAACTTTCTTTGAACAGAAATAAAGTGGTTAAAAATGACAAATTAAAGAGGAGACAAGCCATATAGTCACCAGAATTATTGACTTTTTCTCCAGCTGGAGATGGGGATAGGAGGACCTCAAAATCCCCAAAGCCAGGGAAGGGTGGGGTCACCTATTAATGAAAATGGAGATTCGTCATGTTAGATATTCATTCATCACTGAGTCTGCAGTACGAGAATTGTTAGTTTCTTTCTTATATTTCTCCCAGCAATTTACTGTGGAATTTTGGGAGATTATATAGGAGCCTTTAGGACCTAGTGTTTTGATGTTTTTCTTCAGTTGCAAAGTACAGAAATCCCCTCTAAAAAATTCAAGTAATAAGGAAATTTATTGACAAAATGCAAAGAAAACCCAATACACACAGTAGCAGAAAGAATAATTATTAGGCTTCAGATTCTGGTATAATTTCCAAGCACTTAAGGCCCAGGTGAGGTCACATGGTATAATACCACTTACTTTTATAGAAACTATATATGGGACAGTTTCACTAAAGACAAAAGTATAGGAGTTTAGTCATTATAAAGCTCACTGATTAATATGAATGCATAAAATTAACAATATAATATAATACATTATAGTATCCAAGTATCAAATAAGAAAATTTTAATTATTTTTTTAATTTTTAAAAATGGGCATTCATCCTTCAATCTATCAGTCTATTCTCTTACTACATCAGAAGAATTTAACCCAACTAAAATTACTAACAATTATGCAATTGATAAACCCTATGCCCTATAGTACATTTTTACCTTTTTAAAAAAGATTTTATTTACTTGAGAGAAAGAGAGAGAGAGAGAGAGAGCATAAGCAGGGGGTTGGGGGGATGAAGAAGAAGAGGGAGAAGGAGCAGCAGACTCTTCTTACTGAGCAGGTAGCTGGATGTAGGTAGGCTCCAAGGACTTTAGAATCAGGACCAGAGTCCAAGGCAGATGCTTAGTTGACTGAGCCACCCAGGCACCCCAAATTTTTACTTTTACCCAAACTGATTACAGAGTAGCATCTGGCAATGGTGAACTTCCTACTAATATCTACAACTCTTGCCTTTTTTGTTTTCTTCAGCTCTCTTACTCTTAGTAAGCTCTCTTACTAAGAACTTAGTAAGTTCTTTTTTTCTTTGTGTTGCTTTATTTGTTCTCTTTTTATCTTATGAGATACCTCCTACTTTTGACTCAAGTTCCATTTAAGGTTGTGTTCTTTTCTAACTCAAAATATTTCCTTGGGTAAACTGATATACCTTAATGATTTTAAACAATCAGATATCACTGAAATGGTATTCACCTTTTGGTATGTATATCTGACAGTGTATGTGCATTGAATTAAAAGTGCATAGATTTTACCAGCCTGTTTTTAGGTCTATGAAATTTAGTACCATATCTTTGTATTACACTTATCTTCAAAGTTCCAAACTTATATTCTTGCTCTTCAGCATAACCATGTGGGTGACCTGAAAACACTGCACAATCTCACTCTTTTCAAGTACAAAGCTGAATTTATTACCCAACAAAATGCATTCTCTACTTCCTAGTTCTTAAGACTTGGTAATTGAATTACCTTCCAGTCCACTCCTTAGGTATAATCTTCTTAGTGTGAAACCTAGATTTTTCCTTCTCTCTCATCTCCAGACTTCAACATTGCATGTGAACCCTACATCTATCCATCCCCAATTCTTCTTAGAGAAGGACCCTTTAAGTTGTCTTTTAAATTACTAAAATAATATTCTCCTTAATCATCCTACTTCAGATCATCTTTCACACTGACAATTATAGCAATTCAGTGGATACAAACAAAACAAATCAACCTTATGTCTGCACAAAAATCATGGCAGACTCCTCAGGTTCTTCTGTAGATGCTTGTATATCAGACTTTATGGTGAACGTCTTGTAATTCTCATCATTCTGGAAATAGTCAAGCCTTTTACAGTTTTCTCAAAATGAAGTTACCTATGCTTTCACCCTTTCAAGGTTCTACCTATCCTTTAAAACTCTACTCAACTCTTAATGTTTTCAGTGGGATGTCCCCCAATCCCAAAATAAGGTGGGCTAATCTTATATATGTGGGATCATATAATATATATTTCTCTTAGCATTTAAGCTGCCTTATATTAATTTCCAGGTTATTCTAGCCTATAATTTCTCAATTCCTCATTATGAACTCTTTGAGGACATTGCTTCTCATAATCTCTAAAAGTGTTAGACAATCAAATCATACTATGCTCATCAGGTAAAAATCGGTACTATATGGAGAAGGGGGAGAAACATAAAGAAATATCAAATGATTAGCGTCTGTGGCTTTCTTATCTTGTAAATAACATTTTCACTTTGAATTTTCATAGAGCCACCTTGCTCTAAAAGATACTTATATTGTATATTAATTTACTCCATGAAAGAAAATATCCTATCATCTCTTCAAAACTAAAACTCAATTAATAAAATATGAGAAAAGTTGTTAATTTAATAAGCTAAAAAATCTTAATTATCACTTGATCTGAGAAATTTAATGGTATCAGTGCATACACAAAATAAAAACTAATTCAGATAATAGGAGAACTTAAGTACTTATAAGAAGTAGACACTTTTAGACAATTACATTAAATTCCCTGGATTGACCAAGGTCTTTAATATCTGTATTCTTGTTAGAGTCCCATAACCTGTGCAAAAAATGTATTATAAATCCCTAACGTCTAAATCTGCCATCATCAGAGGAGAGGATATATTATTAAATAAGAATATGGACAACTGGAGAAAATCCATTTAAATTGATTCTCTAAGCCTCAAAAACTTCTGTATGTAAATCTCAGAATAAAAATGGTTAAACCAGTCATTATCTTTTTTAACACAGGATTAAAAAGACAAGTATTTTTTTTCTTTTTTCAGTGACCCTTCAAACTTAAGTTTCATAGTAAAATACATATATATAGATATTCTAATTGGCACTCATAAAATGTTCCATAAAATACTCAAAAATAAAATTATGGATATGTAATTTCTTTCTTTTTTTGGATGTGTAATTTCTATGTCATAAAATTCTGCATTGTAGTTAATATTTCTCAGTTATAATCATAACTACATACATACTCTTAATACTGATAAACCCTTAATCTGAAAATGTTACATATCAAATTTTCCTTTAAAATGTTTCACTTATTTACTGATGTTATCGTATCTGCTTTTATGTAGGGCATAAAGATCTTTAGACGTAAAAATACAAGGCTATGAATTTCCTTTGAATCTTATCTACATACCTCAGAATACTTCACTTAAATATTATTTTGGGGTATATAAAGGGTCAGTAAACCTTTTCTGTAAATGGCAATGTATTAAATATTTTAGACATTAGAGGCCATGTACAGAGTCTCTTGTGTATTCTTTTTTTAACATTTTAAATTTTAAAATAAAAAAGTAAAACTTGGCCTATCTTGGGTATGATGATGGTTTCTTAACCATCATCATACCCAAAGGCTTTATCCAAGAAAAAATCATTGATAAACTAGACTTCATTAATATTAGAAACTCTGATCTGAAACAGAAAATGTCAAGAAAATAAGATAAGCCACAAACTAATAAAGTTTTTGCAAAAGATAACTCTGATAAAGGACTGAAACCAAAATATACAAATAACTCTTAAAACTCAACAATGAGAAATCAGGGTGTTGTCAGCACCATGGCAGTACAGCATCTCCCCCTTTGTCCTCCTTCTTAACAACTAAAAACAAGCATCCCTTCACAAACAGAAGTACCTCTAAAAATTGTGGGATCCAGCACCATATACCCAGGGGCCTGGGAGAAGCCTTGCCCACCTGTGCATTGGATATTAAGCAGACAGACCTCAGTACAGTCTGTGGAACCCAAAGAAGCCAACACACTAGGCCCATCTCTTTTTGGTCATGAAGGGTAAAACCTAGAAAGTACTGATTTGGCCATTTAAAGACAACACAGATTTTGTAGAAGTCTAGCTTTCCTAAGGAGAAATTCCAATATTCCCTTGGGGGAAAACAAAAAAACAAAGAAACAAAAACACATGAGTTTGAATGTACTAAGGTGGGTTAGAGGAACTTTGCCAGCATTGTCCTTCCACCAGAGCTACACAGAACAGAACAGAATAGAACTGAAATGAATCAGCCAGGAATGACCTCTCTCACGGAGGAAAAGGAGAATAGTGAATGAGCACTCAGATATTCCAGTTGGGTAGGATTCTGAGAAACCCATTTCTCTCCAGCAGCACCCACTACTGAGGCAGGACCTCCATGGCTGGGGGTGGTGGGGAGAGCAGGGAAGCGGCATAAAAGAATATGAAAAGGCATTAGTGGGTTGCAATTCCTTCTGACTGGTAAGGACTCCAACAGGAAGACTCTCCAAAACTGCGGGAAGGCCTTATCCAAGGACACCCAAACCTACCCATTGGTACTCCCAATCCCCAACTAAGTGCTAAACCTACACTTCTTTGCACTCCGTATCTGGCTCCTTGTGAATGCTTATGAGTGCAGTAGCAAGGAAATGCTCACTGAATATAGCATGTGCTCATAAAATCAAAGCAGGCAAAGAGGAAAACACAAACTTAAGCTAAATGTGCCACTTTCCGGAAAACAAAAGAAAGGTTTCCAGCAGCCAGCCCACTGAGCTGTGAAAACAAGAGAAAACATACAAACTAAGAATTCAGCCACAAGAGGGAGAAAGATGTGGGGAGCAGACGTATTCATACAAAGCTGGGGAAAATTCCAGACATAAACGAGACTGATGGAAAAATTCTAACACTGGGAGGACAATAAGTACAGATTTAGGAGGAGGTGTCAAATATGAAAACACCAAAACAAAAAATACAAGAAACGTAAAAGGAAGGTAACATGTCATCACAAAAAGATAACAAAAATCCTCAAATAACCAAACTCAAAGACATAGAATTTTTCAATCTAGCTGATAAAGAATTAAAAATAGCTGTTTTAAGGAAACTCAACAAGAAAGAAAGAAAGAATAGCTGAGAACATTCCAAACTTGGGGAAAGGTTTAGAGATTCAAGTTCACAAAGTGTATAGATCACCTTATTATCTCAACTTAAAACAACTTGCTCCAAGACAAATTATAATGAAATGTCAAAAATCACAAAAATAATAATAATAATAATAGCAGTAGGAGAAAAAAAGGATTGTGACCTACTGAAGGTCTCCCATCAGTCTATCAGCAAATTTGTCAGAAGAAAGCTTAGAGACCAGGAAAGAATATAATGATAAATTGAAAGTGTCAAAAGGGGGGAAAAAAAAGAGCCAATCAAGAATACGCTATCCAGCAATGTTATCATTCAAATATGATGCAGAATAAAGGCTCTTCTAGACTGTAAAAGAGAGAGAGAGAAGGATAATGGTGGTGGGGTGGGAATTCATCACCACTACACCTGTCTTGCAAGAAATGCTGAAAGTTCCTCAGCTAAAATGAAAACATGCTAATTAGTAACATGAATATATACAACACACTAAAAGTAAAATAAATATATGTTAAAAGTAAATAAATATTGGTCATATTTTAAAAACTAATTCTGTAATATAAGTGTGTGAAACAACTATAGTATAATAGTTTAAGAAAAATAGTAAAAAAATAACTATAATCATTATAAATTATTAATGAATACACAACAAAGAGTGGTAATGTGTTACATTAAAAACATGAAAGGAGGAATAAAAGGGTAGCAATTTTGTAAGCAATTGAAATTAGGTTTCCAACAGATTTAAATGGATTGTTATATCTGAAGATGATTTCTGTAAGCCTCATGTAAATAAAGAAAAATTCTAGGGTAGATTCACAAAAGATAAAGATAGGTGAACAAGCATATCATCATAGAAAACCATCAATTCACAAAGGTAGGTAGAAACAGAAGGAAAAACAAAAAACAAAATAAATACAAAACAGCCAGAAAGTAATTAATAAAATATCATTAGTATGTCCTTGCACATCAGTAATTCCTCTAAATTTAAATGAGTTAAATTCACCAATCAAAAGACACAGAGTGACTGTAAGGATAAAAATAAAACAAAACAAAACAAAACAAAAATCCAAGACCCAACTGCAGGCTGTCTGTAAGAGACTTGCTTCAGCTACAAAAACACACATAGTCTCAAAGTGAAGGGCTGGTCTACTGGAAAAACCTACCCTTCTCCTCCTTACTTTTACACAGAACACTACCACACTCACAATACTTCTGACATCAAATGTGTGGAGATTTCCCTACACAAAGCAATTCCTTGCAATACCAGCTGGGTGTCCTACAGTTAATTCTGACACTCTCTACCTGAAGATAGCATCAGATCTCACAGGTTAAGTGTTCAGTTCCATGAGACTGCCTCCCACTTCAGATGCCAATCACAAGTAGTGGTTGCCCAGGTTTCCTACAACTTCTGTCTGTCTTGGGCATGTAAGAGATGTTCCCATGACTTCCTTCCATTTTGGATTACAATAATTTGCTAGAGCAGCTCAAAGAACTTGGGAAAACACCTACTAACATCTACCACCTTATTAAAGGATATGATGAAGGATACATATGAAAAGCAGATGAAGAGATACATAGAATAAAGTCTGGGAAGGTCCCAAGTGCAGCAGCTTCTGTCCCAAAGAATAGGGACCCTCACCGGTATGGGAGGATGTGTTAACAATCTGGAAGCTCTTTGAAACCTACACTATTGTAATTTTTATGGAGGCTTTATCACATAGGCATGATTGATCATTAGCTCAATTTTCAGCTCTTCCATATTGTCAAGAGAATTGGGATAGTGGCAACCAAAAATCCCAAATTTTTAATTACCACTTAGCCCTTCTGGTGACAAGCCCTACCCAGGAGCCATCCAGGAGCCTACTCAGTCACCTTGTTAGAATCTGGAGCAGAGATCAATATATTTTTTCTATTACCGCAAAGACAGAAAAAGATATTCCATGCAAATAGAAAAGCAAAGCAAGTAGAGATAATGATACTTATACTAAAGTAGAGTTTATTCCAAAAATGAAAATGAGAGACAAAACGATTATTACATAATGATAAAGGAGTCAGTTAATCAAAAACAGATAACAACAAACATAAATATACACACCCAACATTGAGATACCTAAATATACTCAGCAAATACTAACAGATCTGAAAGGAGACGTAGACAACAATACAAATACAGTAGGGAACTTCAATAACCCTCTTTCTTCAGTGGATAGATCAGACAGAAAATCACCAAGTTAACACTGAGCTTGAAATAATCACTATACCAAATGCACATCAGAAATTTATAGAACTTTGAATCCAACAAAAGCAGCATAAACATTCTTCTCAAATGTACACAAACATTCTCCAAGACAGATCATATAATAGGCCACAAAACAAGTCTTATTAAATTTAAGAAGAATCAAATTACCATGTTTCTCTTCCAATCACAATGGTATAAACCTAGAAATCAATAACAAAAAGAAAACTGAAAAATCACAAGTGTGTGTAGATTAAACAACATGCTTCTGAACAACAAATGGGTCAAAGAAGAAATCAAAGGAATATCAAGAAGTATCTTGAAATAAACAAAAACAGTATCAAAACATATGAATTCTGCAAAGGTAGTTCTAAGACATTTATAGCAATAAATACTTACATTAAGAAATGAGACATAACTCAAAGAACCTCACTTTCCATCTCAATATAAAGGGAAACAGAAAAAAGGACAAAGTAAGCCAAAACTTAGTAGAAGAAAAGAAATAACAAAGATCAGAGTAGAAATAAAATAAATAAAGATCAGAAAAAAGAGTAGGAAAGATCAATGAAACTAAGAGCTGGTAATCTGAAAAGATAGAAAAAAATGAAAAATTTTGAGGTGGACTACGAATAAAAGAAAGAAGACTCAATGAATAAAATAAGAAATGGGAGAGGAGACACTGCAACTGATAACACAAAAATACATAGGATCATAAGAGACTGGAATGCCCAAATTCCGAGACCCCCCCAAAGAGAACCACCAGAGTCCGGAGTCAAAGCCAAAGAGCAGGGGTTGTTTATTACGAGTTCGAACCCGGACCTCCATGCACTCATTGCCGGTGACACTAAGAGGTGCCGAGCTCGGGATCAGAACACCTTTTATACAATATTTTTGGGGAGGCAGGGACTTAGCATACATCATAGCATCTTGTAACATGAAGAGATACATAGAATAAAGTCTGGGAAGGTCCCAAGTGCAGCAGCTTCTGTCCCAAAGAATAGGGACCCTCACCGGTATGGGAGGATGTGTTAACAATCTGGAAGCTCTTTGAAACCTACACTATTGTAATTTTTATGGAGGCTTTATCACATAGGCATGATTGATCATTAGCTCAATTTTCAGCTCTTCCATATTGTCAAGAGAATTGGGATAGTGGCAACCAAAAATCCCAAATTTTTAATTACCACTTAGCCCTTCTGGTGACAAGCCCTACCCAGGAGCCATCCAGGAGCCTACTCAGTCACCTTGTTAGAATCTGGAGCAGAGATCAATATATTTTTTCTATTACCGCAAAGACAGAAAAAGATATTCCATGCAAATAGAAAAGCAAAG
>NC_081568.1:126898331-126916520 GCF_022355385.1 Mustela nigripes
GTAGTTCTAAGACATTTATAGCAATAAATAACATCTTGTAACAAATTGCCACATACCGTGGGAAAATAAAAAAGCAACTCTATAATATGACTGGCGTGCTACAGAGCAGGAAAAGGCTGGGAAGAGATTATTGGTTAGGTCAAAGGGCTGTCATTCTTCAAACTGCTTAGTTGGCGCCGCTAGGGTATGTGTCACCTCAGGATTGGCCAGGGTCTCCCTGTCAAGCTGCAGGGTGCCAGATGGTTATTATCTCTTGCACCAGAGCTGGGTGAGAGGTCCGGGAGCAGTCATTTTGTCAGGTCCAATTTTGGGTGGGGGTTTCTCTGGCACCAGATGGCTGTTATCTCTCAGCCCACAGCCGGGTGTGGGTCCGGGAGCAGCCACTCTGCCAGGTTCAATTCTGGGCGGGGGTTGGGTGGTTACAGAGTACCTACAGAAAGTCTGCTGGTATTTTTTCATCTCCTCATGGGTTAGCAAGCGAAGATACAGAAGCAAAAATAGCGGTAATGGTCATAATTTTATTCCCTAAGCATCTCAAGACTACTGCTAGTGATTATATGCCAGCAAATTAAATAAACTAGAAGATATAAATTTCTAGAAATACACAATCTACCAGGACTGAATCATGAAGAAATAAAGTCTGAACAATCCAATAAGGAGTAGAGATTGAATCAGTAATCAAAAACCTCCCAACACACAAAAGCCCAGGAGGCATTCTCACTGGTGAATTCATTAAACATTAAAAAAACCCTCCAAACCTTCACAAACTATTCAAAAAACTGAGGACAGGAAGAGGGAACACTTCCAAATGCATTTTATGAGGCCATGATTATCTTGATACCAAAGTCAGATAACACTATAAGAAAATAAAACCATAGATCAATATCTCCGATAGTTACAGATGAGAAGATTCTCAACAAAATATTAACAAACTGAATTCAACAGCACACTGAAAGGATCATACACCATGACCAAGTGGGGTTCATTTCTGAGACATAAGGATAGTTGAAAAACCTTAAATTAATGTGATATGCTACATTAAGAGAATAAAAGAAACATCGTATGGTCATCCTAGTAAATGCACATAAAATATCTGACAAAATACAACATCATTTCATGATAAAAATCTTCAACAAATTTGGTATAAAAGGAATACACCTCATCACAATAAAGTCTATATTCAATAAAACTCACAGGTAACATTACATTCAATGGTTAAAGGTTGAAAACTATTTTTCTAAGATCAGGGACAATATAATAGAATGCCCATTGTCATCACCCTATTCAACATAGCACTGGAAGTACTAGCCAGAACAATAAGATAAGATAAATCTAGAAATAAAAGTTATCCAAATTTGAAAGATGAAGTGAAATTGTTATCTGCAGTTGATACAATCTTACATAGATACTCTTTGACTTATTATGGGGTTATGTACCAATAAAACCACTGAATATTGAAAATATTTTTAATCAAAAGGCATTTAATATATCTTGCTTAACTGACTTAAATGTGCTCAGAATACTTACATTAGTCTAACACTGAGCAAACTTACCTACAGCAAAGCCATTTACATATAATAAAGTATTAAATATTTCACATAATTTATTGAACACTGCTGAAAATGAAAAAAGAGAATGGTTATATGGGCACAGAATGGTTTTAAATGTACTGTTTATTTACCTTCCTGATTGTGTGGGTGACTGGGAGCTGTATCTCACTGCCACTGCTGAGCATCATGAGAAGTAGGATTCTGTATATTGCTAGCTTGGGAAAAGATCAAAAATTAAACTTGAAGTATGGTTTCTACTAAATCTGTACTGCATTCATACCACTGTAAAGTTGAAAATTTGAAATTCTAACCATCATAAGCTGGAAAACATCTATATAGAGAAAATCATAAAGATGCAACCAAGAGCTATTAGAAGTCATCAATGAATTCAGTAAAGCTACATGATATAAAATCAATATTCAGAATTTCTATACACTAATAATGACCTTTCGGAAAAAGAAAACTATCCACTTACCATAGCAGAAGAAACAGTAAGATACTTAGGAATACATTTAACCAAGGAAGTGAAAAATATTTACATAGAAAACTGTAAGACTTTAATGAAAGAAGTGGAAGACAACCCAAAGAAATGGAAAGATAGCCTACATTCATTATTAGAATAAATAATACCAGTAGAATGTCCCAAAGCTATTAGGCACCAAAATACATTAAATAGTCATGTTCCAAGGTACATTAAAATGTATTATCCAAAGCCATTTATAGGTTTGATATAATCCCTACAAAATTTCCAATAGCATTTTTCACAGAAATAGAAAAAAATCCTAAAATTTGTATGCAACCACATAAGACCCCAAACAGCCAAAGCAATCCCATTAAAGAAGAACAAAGCTTAAAGCATCACTTTCTGATTTCAAACAATATTACAAAGCTATTATAATTAAAACATTATGGCATCAGCTTAAAAATGGACACACAGACCAACAAAATAGAACAGAAAGCCCAGAAATACCTGTATATATGGTCAATTATATTTGACAAGGGGGCCAATAAAACTTGATGGTGAAAGGATACTTTCTTCAACAAAAAATGCTGAAGACTGGACAGGTAAACACAGAAAAATGAAATTGGGGTCTACTGTACACTTTTACAAAAATTAACTTGAAATCGATTAAAAACTTAAACATAAGTCCTGATACCATAAAACTTTTAGAAAAAAAAAAAAAAAAAACATAGGAAAGATGCTCCAAGACATGAACTTTAGTAATGATTTTTCTGATAAAACACAAAAAAGCACAAGTAACAAAAGCAAAAATCAACAAAAGCAAAAATCAACATCAAACTAAACCTTAAGTACAGCAAAAGAAAACATCAACAAAATGAAAAGGCACTTAACAAATAGGATAAAATGCTTGCAAATCATATACTGGATAAAAGGCTAATATCCAAAATATGTAAAGAATTCATTTACCTCATTAGCAAACAAACAGTCTAATTAAAAAGTGGGCAGAGGACTGAATACAATTATTTTTCCAAATAAGACATCCAAATGGCCAAAGGGTACATTAAAAGATGCTCAACATCACTAATCACCAGGGAAATACAAATCAGAACCACAGTGAGGTAATATCTCACAACTGTTAGAAGACAAAAGGTGACAAGTATTATGAGGATGTGGAGGTAAAGGAATCTTTGTTTACTGTTAGTGAGAATATAAATTAGTTCATCACAATGAAAAGAAGTATGGAGTTTCCTCAGAAAAATTTTTTAAAAAGTAAATTAAAAATTGCTGCTAACATATGATCCAGTAATCCCACTTCTAGGTATATATTCAAAGAAAATAAATTCAGGATATCAGAGAGATATCTGCACTCTCATGTTTACTGCAGCATTAACAATATGTGTCTGCTTCTGGATGAATGAATAAAGATGTGTTTTACATACAATATGATTCAGCAATGAGAAAGAAGGAAATTCTGCCACTTGTGAAGTATGGATAGAAATTGAAGACGTTATGCTGAGTTAAGCCAGATAGAGAAAGACAAATCTGTACCTTATCACTAATATGTGAAATCTAAAAAAGCTTAACTCCTAGAAACAGAGTACAGTGATAGTTAGCAAAAGCTGAGGCTGGACGAATTGGGAAGATGCTATTAAAGAATACAAACTTATAACTAAAAGGTGAATAATTTCTGGAAATCTGATGCACAGCACTATGATTATACTCAAATACTGAATTGCATACTTCAAAGTTGTTAAGAGACTAACCCCTCACACCCAGTTTTACTGTAAAATAATTTACATACGTCACTGTATAAATTTAAGGCATAGAGCATGATGGTTTAATTTACATATGTTGTAAAATGATTACCACAGCAGGTTCAACCAGCATCCATCTTGTACAGATATAATAAAGTAAGAAAAAAAAAGAAAAAATCTTTTGTGATGGGAACTCTTTAAGATTTACTCTTAACAACTTTCTTGTATCTTGTATTAGAAGTGTTAACGATAGTGATCATGTTGTACATTAATTATATTTCTAGTACTTATCTTTTAATTGGATGTTTATACTTCATGATCACATTCCACCAACTACCCCATTCCCACCCACCCTACACACTGGGTAACCACAAGTCTGATCTCTTTTTCAGAGTCTCTTTCTTTCCTTTTTTCCTTCCTTCCTTCCATCCTTCCTTCCTCCCACCATCCCTCCCTCCCTCTCTCCCTCTCTCTCTTCCTTTTCTCTTTCCTTTTTTTCTTCCTCCTTCTTTCCTTCCTCCCTTTTTCCTTCCCTCCCTTCCTTCCTTCTTTCGATTTCAATATAAGTGAAATCAAAAAGCATTTCTCTTCTCTGACTTATTGCACTTAGCAGAATTCCTTCAAGTCTATCCAAGTTATTGCAAATGGTAGGATTTCCTCATTTTTTATAGCTCAGTAATATTCCATTGTATATATGTATACCTGTGTGTGTGCACACATGTATGCGTGTGTGCGTGTATGCATGTGTGTCACAAGTGATTTATCCACTCATCCACTGATGGACATTTAGGTTGTTTCCATGTCTTGGCTATTGTGAATAATGCTACTATGAATATGGGGGTGCATGTATCTTTTCAAGTGATTCTCCATACTATTTTCCATAGTGGCTTCATCAATCTACAGTCCCACTAACAGCACACAAGGGTTCCCTTTGCTATACATCCATGCCAGCATTTGCCATCTCTTGTATTTTTGATGATGGCCATTCTAAGAGGCGTGAAGTGATATCTCATACTGGTTTCAATTTGCATTTCCCTACTGATCTGTGATATTGAACATCTGTTCATGTATGTGTTGATTTTCTGTACATCTTCTTTGGAGAATGTCTATTCAAGTCCTTAGTCCATTTTTCAAATTGGTTTGTTTTGTTTTCCAATTGAATGATATGTGTTCTTTATACATTTTGGGTATTAACCCCTTTTCAGATATATGGTTTGCGATTTTTTTGCTATTCTGTAGGTTTTCTTTTCAGTTTGTTGATTGTTTCTTTTCCTGGGCTGAGTCTTTTAGTTTAATGTGGTTCCACTAGTTCATTTTTGGTTTATTGGTTGTGCTTTAGGTGGCATACCTAAATAATCAATACAAAGACCCATGTCAGGGAGCTTTATTTCTATGATTTCTTCTAGTTGTTTCATGGTTTCAGGACTTACATTGAAGTCCTTAATCCATTTTGAGTTAATTTTTATAAGTATTATAAGTCTGGTTTCATTTTTTAAAAATATGTGAAAATCCAATTATTCCAGCACCATTTATTGAACAGATTGTCTTTTCTCCATTAAGTATTCTTGGCTGTCTTGTGAAATATTATTTGCCCAGATATAGTTGGGTTTGTTTCTGGGCTCTGAATTCTGTTCCATTGGACTATTTGTCTGTTTTTATGCTAGTACCATACTTTTTTGATGATGATAGCTTTATAATATAGCTTGAAATCAGGAAGTGTGACCCCTTTTGCTTTATTCTCCTTTTTCAGAATTTCCTTGACTATTTGGGTTGCTTGTGGTTCCATATAAATTTTAGGACTGTTTTTTTCTACTCCTGTAAAAAAAAAAATGCACTGCAATCTTGATAGGGATTGCATTAAATCTATAGATGGCTTCATGTATCACTGAAATTTTAATTACAGTAATTCTTCTAATCCATGAACATGGTATACTTCTCTTGTTTATTTGTATCTTCTTAATTTTTTCATTAATGTCTTATCATTTTCAGACTAGAGATCTTTAACCTCCTAAATTTATTTCTAGTATTTATTTCTAGTATTTTACTGTAAATGTTACTAATTTCTTTTATAGAAAATGTGTTATTAGTGTATAGAAATGCTACTGATTTTTGTATGGGTATTCTGCAACTTTACTCAATGTATTAATTAGCTCTAGCAGTTTTCTGTTTTTTTTCTATAATTGTGTCATCTGCAAATAGAGACAATATTTTGGATATGCAATCCCATTCCCTCCTGGCCTGAAAAGTTTGTCAAGAAATCTGTTAAAAGCCTTAAGGAGGTTCCCTTGGATATAACTTTTCTTTTACTGCTCTTAAAATTCTTTGTCTTTGAATTTTGGCAGTTTAATTATAATATGTCTCAGTCTAGCCCTATTCTATTCAACCTATTTGGAGTCCTTTGGACCTTATGGATCTGGACGTCCATTCCCAACCCTCACCCCTCAAGTTTCAAAATTTTTCAGCAATTATTATTTAAATATACTTTTTACCCCTTTCTCTTTTTTGTGTGTGTGTCTGTGGTACCCACAATAATATTAATCCATTCATTATGCCCCATTATTCCCATAGGTTTTGTTCAGTTTTGTTGTTGTTGTTGTTGTTGTTTGGTTTTTGGTTTTTGTTTTTTTGTTGTTGTTTGTTTGTTTTTGCTTCTCTGACTGAATAATTTTCTAAATATTTCAAATATTCTATACTCCAGGTTACTGATTTTTTTCTTCTCATGGGCCAATCTACTTTTGAAACTCTCTATTGAATTCTTAAGTTTAGTTACTGAGTTTTTCAACAGTAGGATTTCTGTTGTTTTTCTTATTGGTGGTGGTGGTGGCAGTGGTGGTGGTTGTGGTTCTTTCCTTGTCAAACTTCTTGTGTTGTTCTTGTACTGTTTTCCTAACTTTGTTTAGTTGTCTGTGTTTTCCGGTAGCTAACTTCCTTAAGAGGATTATTCCTAATTATTTATCTGACAGAGCATAGATTTTCATTTCCTTAGGGTCAGTTATTGTAGCTTTATTTGTTTCCTTTACCTGATTTTTTGTAATCTTTGATTCTTTACACTGTGCATTTGAGTTATTAGGGCTCCTCTCCCACACTTTACAGGTTTGGTTTGCCAGAGACAGTTCTTCACCAGTCAGCCAAGTTTGGGTTTCTGAGCGTATCCGCCAGTAATCTCTTCAGGCAGCTAAGATCTGCTATTATGATTTATTTTTGGATGAGGTAACTGTTCAATCTCTGAGGATAGGGATGGGAGTTGTGCCATTGGCTGAGAGTATTTGGATAGAACTGCTCACTTGATTTCCCACCCAAATAAGGATATAGGATGGGCTTCTGGTTGCCTGGATTCTCTGGTCAGCTTTACTAGATGGCAAGGACTCAGTGTTGTTTTCAGTTGGAGATGGTGCTGTATATTAGCTTCTCTGCCCTGACAGGGCAGCAGGACAAGAACCAGGACCTATACAGCCCATTATTTATTTGATGATCCAAATCAATCCAGAGTAATCAATGAATTCTTCAGGTGAAGCCCCCAGTTTGGCTCTGCTGATAGGCTGTACTCTCTGTTTAAGTGCCAGTACACATAGGGCTACTGAGTGGGCTATGCAGCTTCCCATGTGCTCTGGTGAGGTCCCCTGCCCAGACAGGATGAAAGCTGTATTTGGTGATGAGCAGGACTACAAATTAGATCCCCTGCCCAAGTACAGAGCAAGAAGTAGTTCCAAGGCCAGTAAAGTTGTTTGCTTATTGTCTTAATTTAAGCTAGCCTACAACCCAAGTTCCCTGACTCAACAAGGCCATGGAGCTTTCTCTGCATACTATCAGCTCTGCCTTCCCTCAAGTCCCACTGGGCCAACACAGCTTCCAAAAGTTGATGTCAGCCCTTCTGGTCAGACAGGGCCTGAAGACACTCTCCAATGCAGGTAAGGTTATGTCTCAGGAACTTTGCCCTGTTGGAAGTGGTCACTTCAGGCTACTCACAATTTCGTAAACAGGGTGTCTGGTTAGGAGAGGCTGGAAGCTACCTTCAGTCTATATATTAATTGCCTTGCCTGTCATAGCATGAGAATGCTCCACATCCAGTACTGGCTTTGCTCTGAAGGTGATCAGCACTGCTCTCATACCTCTTAGCTCAAGTGCTGCTAAGCCACACTTCCAAGATTTGCTGCCAAACCTCTGGTCAGATGGGGCTGGAAGCCACTGTCCATAGTGGGAAGGACTGTGATTCGGCTGCTTGGGCATGGGCAAACTGAGCTCTAAGGCCAACAAAGCTCCTTATTTGAGGATCTATACCCCCACTGAATTCCCTGGTGATTACAAGCCTCTGACTTGGCTCTGCAGATAAGAAAAATGTCTGGTTAAGATTACTACTTGGGCACACAGTTATGAGTTTGGTCTACCAAGATCCATGTGCTGGTTGTAGTCAGCCCCTCCCCACTTTCTGTCACAACCAAATCTGCCCTAGATTCCCCTGTGATACGGATGGTGTGAGATCACAGTAAGGACTTCCACAAAGTGATCACAATGCTGCGTAAGCTGTTTGTCCCCCAATTTTCTTTTCCCACTGGAGGAACCAGAGGCTCAGGGGAGACCTCTCCTGTGGTGCTCTGCTAACATGGGGAGGAACAATGCAGTCAATATGTAGCTACTTCTCTTATTCATCTAGCCAGTCTTGGTCTCTTTGGTATGGGGTGGGGGTGGGGGGTGGGGAGGGGCAGTTGCTTCTCCCTCACTCTCATGTTCTAGTATTCTCTCAGTGGTGTCTTATTTTTAAAAAGTTGTTAGTTGTTCTCATATGAGGGAGCAAATTCAGGAATAACCTATGTCACCATCTTGGTGATGTCTCCTTGAGACTAGATCTTAAATGTTCTCATCACAATAAAGAAATGGTATTATGAGACCCAATAAATGTGGTAGCTAATGCTATACTGGTAATCATATTGCAATATATAATTATATCAAATCAATGGGTTTTATACCTTAAGCATATGCAAAATTATATCAATTATATCTCAAAGAAATCTCCAAGCCTTACAGTCAACTCCAATCTATTTACTTTTAATTACCTCTTGAAGTGCCTATTAATGACTCACTACTTCTAAAAATAAATATATTTACTCTGCACCAAAAAAGTGAAGGAAAAAAGACAACCAATCTGTCTAAAAATAAGTCAAATACCTTAAAAGGCATTGCTACCTTAAAAGATACCTCACCAAAGAAGTTATACAGATGGCAAATAAGCATATGAAAAGATGTTTCACATCATATGCAGTGAAATGCAAATTAAAATAATGATATACCAGTACACAATGAGATACCAGCACACAACTATTAGAAGGCCCAACATACAAAACACCACAGACACAATTGCTGACAAGAATGGAGAGTAATAACAACTCTCACTCATAGCTGGTGGGAATGCAAAATGGGACAGTCATCTTGGCTCTGTATTTCTTATAAAACTAAACACCACTCACCATAAGATCTAGTGATCACCCTCCTTGGTATTTACCCAAAGGAGTAGAAAATTTATGTTCATACAAGAACTCATATGCAGATATTTATAGCAGTTGTATTCACAATTGCCAAAAGTTGGAAGCAACCAAGATGTTCTTCACTAGGTGAAGGGATAAATAAATTATGGTATATCTGACAATGGAAACTACTAAGTGCTAAAAAGAAATGAGCTATTAAGCCATGAAAAGAAATGGAAAAAAAAACTTAAATGCATATTATTACACAAGGCAGCATAATATAGAATAATACAAAAGCATGTAAGTTACTAATTTTCAAATTTTATAGGGATTATGTAAGTTAAAGGCATATGGTAAAATCTTACTTCATTATTAACTTTTATAATTAAAATTTTTTAGAATAATAAGAATTTTTTAAGCAATGTATACTTCCCAAACTACTGCAAAAATAAACTAATAAAAGCAAATGAGTTTTGTGTTAAAATAAAGTAAATTAAACCCAAAGAAATCAAGGTTCAGAAATAGAAAGCATAAAATCAAGTAAGTATGAGTAACCACATCATCTTGTCTAGAATGACCAAATGATTTGAAATTCTGTATTATATTTCAAGGCTTTCCAACTTCAAGTTGAATACTATATATAATATGTACACACACAATACACACACACACACACACACACACACACACATATATAATGAAAATCTAATTTTAGAAAGTTATATCAGGAAAATTAAAAAATAAAGGACCTGGATTTGACAGCTGGATCAACTGAAAAGCAGGATGTTATTGGGAAAAATGTTTGTGAATAATGAATAAGCACTATCTTAAGAGTATATAAGACATGTTGAAGAATATAAAAAATCAGTAAAGAACAAAGTGCCAAAATATATAAAATAACAACAAAAAAAAAAAAAAAAAAAGAGGAGGAGGAGGAGTTGGAGAAGAAGAAGGAGGAGGAGTAAGAAGAGAAGGGGGAGAAGCAGCCGCAGCAGCAACAGCAGAAACTGACCACATAATGAAGAAGACTTTTCCTACTCTTTGCCATAGCAAAAATACATAAATAAATCCAAAAGATCTAATTAATATACAATTGTTTCAACAGACCCATGTCAAAGACTTGTTCTCCAATATAACATTTTGTTTCCAACTGAATACCTTTGGGGAATTTATGTTTATTATAATTAGGTCAAAAAATTTTAATAAAAGGCAAAAATTAAATATTTACTAAACACCTTCAAGCCTCAATGTGAAAAACTAGAAAATCATAATCAAAGGATCCTCAGTAATACCACTAACTTTGAAATTAATAAGTAATAGAATTACTTCTTTGCTTTGAATGAGTCCCTATAGTTTGGATCTGTTGCTTTAATTATCATAATTTTCAAAATGTTGTGCTTGCAGAATTGACTCTCGCTTAGGTACAAGAAGAGTTCTATAATTCTGTAAAATAAAGATCTAACCCAAAATAATGAAAAAAATTGCTTTACTGTAGGAAATAAAACTTGTAAAAACACAAATACAGTTCTGTCCATGAATTTGCCACACAGAAGACTGGTAAAACCCAGAGCCTTTTTGTGTGAACCTTTGTTCACTACATCCTAGTCCTTGACCTGGGCCAATTACCCTACCTCTCTGATCTCCAATTTCCTCTTCTGTCACGTAAATATACTAATGAGATTTGTCTTTAAAGTTTTTTTGAATATTAAGTGAGATAAAATGTATAAAACTTACAGAGTTTCGGGCCTATATTATTATCTTATTTAGTTAATTCCTGCCAAGTCAGTAACAGTAAAGTTAGTACTATTATAAACTTGGTCTCACCTAGGCAATTGGAACCTTCTTTAGAAATGCAGTATCCCAACAATTTTGAAACTGTGTCACTCAGATGATGGCACATTAAACACTGCCAATAAGTCTCTACTTCTAAGATAGCCAGAGTTAACTCTGGTTGTTTGATGTCTGAATCAGATTTTTTTTTCCACATTTTATCAATTCTGGGAGCTACCCTGTATACTTTCCATAATATGATTCTTTTTCAATTTTTAAATAATTTGATAAATTGATAATCAGATTTTATCAATTGCAATAAAAGAATCCTAATCAGCATCACAGTTGGTACTAGACTGGGTTTTGACAAGATTTGCTTAATTAAAGTGGGGTACTCAGGGGTCCCTGGGTGGTTTAGTGGGTTGAGCATCAGACTCCTGGTTTGGGCTGGGGTTGGGATCTCAGGTACATGGGGTGAGATCAAGCCCTGCATGAGACTCTGCACACCCTGGGGAGTCTGCTAGAGATTCTCTCCTTTTTCCTCTGCTCCTCCCCCTGCTCATGGGTGCTCTCTGTCTCTGTCTCTCTCTCAAATAAATAAACCTTAAAAAAATGTTAAAAAAAGAAAAGTAGGGTATGCAGAATTGGTTATTAGGAAATAATAAAAGACATGGAATTGGAAGCCTTTACCCATTCATATATTGGTAAAATATGTCATCAAATCATGTAAGTAGATTGATAGTAAAACCCACAGGATACTGGATACTTGTTCCTCCAATTTAACACAAGATCTGTCAGTTGGGACTGAAAACACTGACAGTATCCATTAAGTTGGATAATTTGGTTGCATCAAAAACACTGGATAAGTTAAAGTGGCAAATTCAAATCCTTTAGACATAATCTAGCCATTGTCCTAAGACATAAATAACCATGCTGAAAAAATTATTTTATGGCTATGCTGATAGGACTGGGAACACATTCAGAAACAGACATAGACGCAGACATAGATATAACTGATTGCCAAAGTAGGCTACCTAAATGACTCACAACTTCATCCTATCTTTTTCTATACTGGGAAAAATCACTGGAGTCTAATAATTGTAATAACAACATTAGGAAACTTTGGAGGACTAAGGTAACAAGAATAACTAAATTTCTTTGAAATACTACCCACTGCACTGCTCTTCTTGCAGCAGAAGCCACCCTTTTTTTTTTTTTTATGATTTTATTTATTTATTTGACAGATAGAGATCACAAGTAGGTAGAGAGGCAGGCAGAGAGAGAGAGGAGGAAGCAGGCTCCTTGCTAAGCAGAGATCCCGATGTGGGGCTCAATCCCAGAACCCTGAGATCATAACCTGAGCCGAAGGCAAAGACTTAACCCACTGAGCCACCCAGGTGCCCCCCCACTTTTTTTTTTTTTTTTTTTTAGAGAGAGAGAGAGCACACAAGTATGTGAGGATAGGAATGACAGAGGGAGAGAATCTCAAAAAGCCTCCATGCCTAGTATAGAGCCCAGTTGGGGGCTTCGTCTCACCCTCGTCATGACTGGAGATCATGACCCAAGCCAAAATCAACAATCAGTCACTTAACTGACTAAGCCACCCAGGCATCCCCACAAGTGATTCTTAAGGACAGAGAACAAACTGAGTATTGATGGTGGGAGGTGGGTGGGGGTGGGCTAGATGGGTGAAGGAAATTAAAGAGGGCACCTCTGATGAGTACTGGGTATTAGATGTAAGTGATGAATCACTAAATTGCCTCCAGAAACCAAATATTGCACTGTACGTTAACTAACAAAACATAAAGAAAAAAATAGAGATTTCCTTCCAAAGCAAATAAATAAATAAATAAATAACATAACAACATAACATAACATAACATAACATAACATAAATAGATATAAATCAAAACTGTAATATAAGGCAGGAACATTTTACTTGGATCCTGTGGATAGCAAAGTATTTGAAACACAGTATAAATCTAGAGGAATCCAATAAGCTAGGGAAAAGTAAGTGGATCAATGCTGAAGAAAATTATGATAAAAAAGAAGGTGAACTTTCCAAAGGAATTCACCTTGTAGAAAATTGACAGTTCAGCCTTTTTTGCCATCGTGTGATAGAAATCATTGTGAGGACAGTTCTGATCGAAATTTGTGAAGAGCCAACACTCATAATACCTCTAGATTTCTGCCAGTCAAGTTACCATCCTAATAAACTATAAGGTGAAAGCAAATTCAGAATATAATAATTTTAGGTTAATTATTATATGTGGTTTTATTTTTTATAAGAGATTTTGAAAAGTGGATTTAATGCAAAAACATCCAACATATACCTCTATACTGCTCCCTAGAAACCAAATGAAAACTGTTATGTAAAATTTTTCAAAAAAATACAACTAACCATAAAAATATCACTATAAAATTCATCCTCTCTTCCTCCTTTTCTGCTTTCTTTCTTTCATCCTTCCTTCTTGCCTCCTTTCTTTTCTTAAAATTAACTTTAATTCACATACCATAGGCTTAAAATCTTACAAAACTAGAAAGTGGCTTTTATTTTCTAAAAACAGCAGCAACAAAAAAAAGGCAGTCAAAATACATTTCTCAAATTATGTTAACTGTATTTACTGAAGGTTTTTTTCCTGTAGTTTTATCTGGCATGTGAGTAACAACTTTTCTTAACAATGGAAGGACTTCACGGCCAACAGTCTAATTAAATGCCCTTTATCCCTTTCTGCCCCAAACAGGTATCACCATCTGCATTTTCCTCATGCTTGATAGTATACCCAAAACAGTATAGTGATAGGGAAAAAAATATAAACAAAACCTAAAACAGAACCTATGAGACAATTTCGCACATCTGTTCCTGCGGGTGTTCTTTCATTCTTTCTCATTTATAATTAATGAAAAATAATGGTGCTGACACAAGTTAATTACTATGAAAAATTACGGTTTATGCTATTCATTATAATAATGGCAAATTACTCGAGATTTTCAAACACTGTTCCTAAGCAATTAGAAGTGTTCATAAGGAGTTCACCTGTGAAATTTTTTCATCTGCGTTTGCATTCTGTGAAGTGAAAGAACACCCAATGTTTTTCATTAGCAGCAGAGATAACACAGCAAGAGATATTAATCATGGAGTCCTATACCTGGGAAAACATTTAAAACAAATTGGGATTGTGTAGTTGAAGCAGAGGTCAAAACAATACACAGAGATATTTATTACAACCAAACTTTTCTTAACAGATTCAAAGGGACTATTAAATTTGTTCCATTTAGTAACAATTTGGTATAACTAATTAGAATTACTATCTTGTCCTAGTTTACAAAAATATTAAATTACTGATTTTAAAATTAGAATTAATATCTATCTAATTAGCACATGCAAATTAGGAAATTGTCCCTTCTCGAACTTGCTTTTCTTATAGACCTATAAATTGTAACACTAATGCAATAGTCCTCAGGTTATTAAGAATAACTTATGACTAAAAAATACTAATTAGACCTAATATGCCTGTGTAAATGAGCTAAGTGAAAAACATCCCTGTGAAATATTTGGTCTGCTGTAGTTTCAATAGTAACCTAAACGAGGAAAAGCTAGTTTTGTCTTATTTAGTTTAATGACAAAGTTGCTGTACATATACACAGAATATTTTGTTTCATTTTTTATTCATTAAAGGTAATATAGAAAAAATAAAATTTCAAAACAGTGACAAATGCTTTATTTTTAATAATTTCAATTAAATTATATTTTAGGAATACATTGATTTAAAAACAAACCAACTACTAAGAGAAAAGATAAAAAATATCAATCTCCTTTGAGGAGGCAAAGAAAAAACATAAAAATGTATAAATTTATTAATATGTAGTCAGTAATTGCTGTTGAAATTAGATTTGATAAAATTGTTTAAATATATTCAAAACTCCCTATGTTGTCCCTTTTATCCTCATGACTTACTCATTTCAAAACTGGAAGCCTATATTTCCATCTCTCCTTCACCCATAAAATGCACAGCATAGAGAATACAGTCAATAGTATTATAATAGCATTGTATGGTGACAGATGGGTAGCTATGTTTATGGTGAGCATAGGGTAATTTACAGCGTTGTCAAAGTACTATGTTGTATGCCTGAAACTAATGTAATATTGTGTGCCAACAACCAACAATTTTAAAAATAATAAAAAAATTAGGGGCGCCTGGGTGGCTCAGTGGGTTAAAGCCTCTGCCTTCGGCTCGGGTCATGATCCCTGGGTCCTGGGATCAAGCCCCACATCAGTCTCTCTGCCCAGCAGGGAGCCTGCTTCCCTTCCTCTCTCTCTGCCTGCCTCCCTGCCTACTTGTGATCTCTGTCTGTCAAATAAATAAATAAAATATTTAAAAAAAAATAATAAAAAATACATAAAATATTCAAAATGCTTTTAAGGATTCATCTATAATATTTCTCTCTATAGCCCAGTATATTTTCCAAAAAGGAATAAAAATTAAATTGTAGATCTTGAGTCAATATCATATAACATCTCCTACAAAATACTAAATGCCACACACTTCAGATGATATTATCATTTTTGTAGTCACATGCAAAAAAAACTTCAAATCAATGAAGAAAATGAGGTTTGTTTCAAGAAAATTAAGAGTACAAGAAAGTAAATATTTACTTAGTAAATCTCATAACCTCAGCATAGAGTACCTGAATTTAAAATTTTTTAAGCAAAAAAGAAAGTTGATTGATTCATATAACTGTACCGAATACATTTTTTTTTCGTACTTTCAGGTACGCTCATTTTAGGTGGTAAAATTGAGGCATCAGTGCTATCTCTTTCTCTGCTTCAGTTAGGCTGCTTATCTTTGGGTGTGTTCCCTTCTCCTCAGGATCTTTCCAGGTGGTTGCCATGATGAACACTAACAGTTGCAATGCACATAAACCCTAAGATTTCCAATGAAGGTGGGTTGGTGGTGTCAGAGTAAAATGGAATAAAAACTCCAGCTCTTTTCAAAGCAACAGTAAATTGAAACAGACTTACAAATTGCCTTTGACATCTAATTTCTATTTCATGGATAGATAAGACTACTTTTTTTTAAAATTTTATTTATTTATTTGACAGACAGAGATCACAAGTAGGCAGAGAGGCAGTCAGAGAGGGGAGGAAGCAGGCTCCCTGCTGAGCAGAGAGCCCGATGCGGGGCTCAATCCCAGGACCCTGGGATCATGACCCGAGCGGAAGGCAGAGGCTTTAACCCACTGAGCCACCCAGGCGCCCCAAGACTACTTTTTTTAAGAAAAAGATTTTATTTATTTGACAGAGAGAGAGAGAGACTGAGAGACACAAGCAGTGGGAGCAGCGGGCACAGGGAGAGGGAGAAGCATGTTCCCCGCTGAGCAGAGAGCCCAAGGGGCTCAATTCCAGGACCCTGAGATCATGACCTGAAGGCAGATGCCTAACAGACTGAGCCATCTGCGTGCCCCGATAAGACTACTTTTTCTATCTTTTACCAATTAGTTAGATATAAATGGATATTTCTTGGTAAAACATCAATAAAAAAATAAACTCTAAGTACAATTTTGGGGACTATGTTAGGTGTATTATGATGAACATATTGTTTTGTACATATACCAGATTATGATGTAGAAAATAACCTCCTATTACTAAAGACATAACTGATAAAATTAGACATGTTAAGTAAATTGCCCAGAGTCAAACAACTGGGAAGCAACTAACCCAGGAACCACACATAGATTTACCATATTACAAGTCTATTTTTACAATATTTTTCCAGTTCCTATTTTGAATAAGCTATATTTAAATAGAATTAGTAGCAAATGATTTTGCTAAGAAGTATAATTATATTTTCTTTATTAAGAGAAATCTTAAATCTTTCCATTCTAAGAATATAAGATTATATACAGATAACTGAAAATTCTGCTTCTTTCTGTCCTATATTTCAGGCTCTCCTTGTTATTAGAGATTGAGAAAAACCAGGTGGTATGTAAAGAAAAGTCTGTATACAAAAGGGGTTTATATTTGATGATTCAGAGACTGAGATTATTATCCATATATAACACTATTCTTTTCAAAAAAGACTTTGCTTTATATGGCCAATAGTTTCTCAAGTGAACCAAATTAAATATTTTAATTTTGTGAAAGCACCATGGAATTATAAACTAAAAACTAGATTTTGAAACAAAGGACAATTTTGAAATCATCTGTACATTATGAAATTATACATTATGAATTCTATATTCATTCTGTGAATTCCTTTCTATATAGGACGTCTTCCCTCATAAAATGGTTTCTCTTTTTTATTTAAGAATTCATGGGTTCAACAATGTGAAAAATAATCGTGTAATATTTACTTGTATCAATTCTTTCAAAACTCTTTCAATATATGTATGTAATACAATACAAAGAAGCAATTTAAGTGTCCAAAATGTTAAAACTCATCCAGAAACTTTATAAATCAAATCCTAGAAATTCAGATGTGCAAAAATTTTGCAATATATTGTTTTCTTCATTTTTTTATTTTATTATTTTTTTACCTTTTTTAAAAATACTGTTTTCTGCAAATGAAATTAAATCTGCATCCTGGCAATTGTTCCACTGTGTTGACACAACATTTTGCTTGTCATTTGGGAATTTGCTCAAGGATCTGGGAGAGAAGGTAGTTCTATAATTATCAAAAATTAGGAGGCGCCTGGATGGCTCAGTGGATTAAAGCTTCTGCCTTCGGCTCAGGTTATGATTTCAGGGCCCTAGGATGGAGCCCGGCATCGGGCTCTCTGCTCAGCGGGGAGCCTGCTTCCCCCTCTCTCTGCCTGCCTCTCTGCCTACTTGTAATCTCTCTCTGTCAAATAAATAAATAAAATCTTTAAAAAAAAATTAGGAAAAGGGCTTTGAGTCTCCAATCTACAATGGTCAGGCTTGTGGAACCATTGTTGAAATCCACAAGGCCTCTGAAAGTGGAACTCCTAATTATCTGGAGGATATGGCCTGGGGATGTTTGGGGTTAAGGGAGCTAGGCAACTCGATTTGGCAGAAGTCTTGGATCCTGGAGGACAGAGACTTGCTCCCTTCACCAGGTCATTAGCCACTGTGCTTCACTGTATTCTAAAGGAAATGGTACCTTTTCTTTTCTTTTTTTTTATATATATAATTTTTTATTTTTTATAAACATATATTTTTATCCCCAGGGGTA
>NC_081568.1:126916920-126917628 GCF_022355385.1 Mustela nigripes
TTCCTTTGCTGTGCAAAAGCTTTTGATCTTGATGAAATCCCAATAGTTCATATTTGCCCTTGCTTCCCTTGCCTTTGGCGAAGTTCCTAGGAAGATGTTGCTGTGGCTGAGTTCGAAGAGGTTGCTGCCTGTGTTCTTCTCACAGATTCTGATGGATTCCTTTCGCACACTGAGGTCCTTCATCCATTTTGAGTCTATTTTTGTGTGTGTCGTAAGGAAATGGTCCAATTTCATTTTTCTGCATGTGGCTGTCCAATTTTCCCAACACCATTTATTGAAGAGGCTGTATTTTTTTCATTGGACATTCGTTCCTACTTTGTCAAAGATTAGTTAACCATAGAGTTGAGGGTCTATTTTTGGGCTTTCTATTCTGTTCCATTGATGTATGTGTCTGTTTTTGTGCCAGTACCATGCTGTCTTGATGATGACAGCTTTGTAATAGAGCTTGAAGTCCAGAATTGTGATGTCACCAACTTTGGCTTTCTTTTTCAATATCCCTTTGGCTATTCGAGGTCTTTTCTGGTTCCATATAAATTTTAGAATTATTTGTTCCATTTCTTTGAAAAAGATGGATGGTACTTTGATATGAAATGCATTAAATGTGGAGATTGCTTTAGGTAGCATAGACATTTTCACAATATTTATTCTTCCAATCCAGGAGCATGGAACATTTTTCCATTTCTTCGTGTCTTCCTCAATTTCTTTCAT